>NW_027414406.1:0-99733 GCF_964106895.1 Numenius arquata
CGTAACTGCCTGCAAGGGTCTTTAGGCTTCCGTAGGGGCTGGTAGGGTTCCATAAAGTTCCGTGGGTTCCTGCAGAGTTCTGCAAGTGCCCGCAAGGGCCTGTAGGGGCGCACAGTGTTTCTGCCAGGTTCCGTAGAGTTCCGTAGGGGCCATATTTTTCTGTAGTGGCTGGTAGTATTCTGTAGGGGTCTGTAGGTTTCCGTAGGCGCCTACAGTGTTCTGTAGGAGCCCATAGGGTTTTAGTGAGGTTCCGTTGTGTTGCTAAGGGTCTTGTAGAGTGCTGTCGGGTCCTGGAGTATTCTGTAGGGTTCCAGAGGGCCTCATAGGGTTCCATCGAAATCTATAGAGTTCCCTAGGGGCCCATAGAGTCCCGTAGATTTCCGTAGGGACCTGTAGGGTTGTGTAAGTGCCCGCAGAAGTCTGTAGGAGTCTGTGGGATTCTGTAAGGTTCTGGAGGGTTCTGCAGGGTTCCGTAGGGGCCCGTAGAGTTCCGTAGCGGCTGGTAAAGTTCCGTAGGGCCCTGTGGGGTTCTATATGGACCTGTAGGGTTCCGTAGGGGCCTGCAGGGTTCCGTAAGTGCCCGCAGGTGTCTGTAGGGTTCCGTAGGCACCTGCAGTGTTCTGTAGGAGCCCATAGGGTTTTAGTGAGGTTCCGTTGTGTTGCTAAGGGTCTTGTAGAGTGCTGTCGGGTCCTGGAGTATTCTGTAGGGTTCCAGAGGGGCTGGTAGGGTTCCGTCGAAATCTGTAGGGTTCCCTAGGGGCCCATAGAGTCCCGTAGATTGCCGTAGGGACCTGTAGGGTTATGTAAGTGCCCGCAGGGGTTGGTAGGAGCTTGTAGGGTGCCATATGTTTCCGGAGGGTTGTGTAGGGTTCCGTAGGGGCCTGTGGTGTTCCCTAGGGGCCTGTAGAGTCTCGTACGGTTCCGTAGGGGCCTGTGGTGTTCCCTAGGGGCCTGTAGAGTCTCTTACAGTTCCGTAGGGTCCTGTAGGTTTCCATAAGCGCCCGCAGAGGTCTGAAGGGGCCCGTACTGTTCCGTAAGGATCCATAGGGTTCCGTAGAGCTTCGTAGGTTCCCTAGAGGCCTCTGGAGTACCGCAGGAGCCAGTAGTGTTCTGTAGGGGCCCGTAGGGTTCCTTCCATAGGGGCTGGCAGTGTTCCGTAGGGTCCTCTAGGGTTGTTTAAGTGCCCGCAGAAGTCTGTAGGAGTCTGTGGGATTCTGTAAGGTTCCGGAGGGTTCTGCAGGGTTCCGTAGGGGCCCGTAGAGTTCCGTAGTGGCTGGTAAAGTTCCGTAGGGCCCTGTGGGGTTCTGTATGGACCTGTAGGGTTCCGTAGGGGCCTGCAGGGTTCCGTAAGTGCCCGCAGGTGTCTGTAGGGTTCCGTAGGCACCTGCAGTGTTCTGTAGGAGCCCATAGGGTTTTAGTGAGGTTCCGTTGTGTTGCTAAGGGTCTTGTAGAGTGCTGTCGGGTCCTGGAGTATTCTGTAGGGTTCCAGAGGGCCTCATAGGGTTCCATCGAAATCTATAGAGTTCCCTAGGGGCCCATAGAGTCCCGTAGATTTCCGTAGGGACCTGTAGGGTTGTGTAAGTGCCCGCAGAAGTCTGTAGGAGTCTGTGGGATTCTGTAAGGTTCTGGAGGGTTCTGCAGGGTTCCGTAGGGGCCCGTAGAGTTCCGTAGTGGCTGGTAAAGTTCCGTAGGGCCCTGTGGGGTTCTATATGGACCTGTAGGGTTCCGTAGGGGCCTGCAGGGTTCCGTAAGTGCCCGCAGGTGTCTGTAGGGTTCCGTAGGCACCTGCAGTGTTCTGTAGGAGCCCATAGGGTTTTAGTGAGGTTCCGTTGTGTTGCTAAGGGTCTTGTAGAGTGCTGTCGGGTCCTGGAGTATTCTGTAGGGTTCCAGAGGGGCTGGTAGGGTTCCATCGAAATCTATAGGATTCCCTAGGGGCCCATAGAGTCCCGTAGATTGCCGTAGGGACCTGTAGGGTTGTGTAAGTGCTCGCAGGGGTTGGTAGGAGCTTGTAGGGTTCCATAAGTTTCCAGAGGGTTGTGTAGGGTTCCGTAGGGGCCTGTGGTGTTCCCTAGGGGCCTGTAGAGTCTCGTACGGTTCCGTAGGGGCCTGTGGTGTTCCCTAGGGGCCTGTAGAGTCTCGTACAGTTCCATAGGGTCCTGTAGGTTTCCATAAGCGCCCGCAGAGGTCTGAAGGGGCCCGTACTGTGCCGTAAGGATCCATAGGGTTCCGTAGAGCTTCGTAGGTTCCCTAGAGGCCTCTGGAGTACCGCAGGAGCCAGTAGTGTTCTGTAGGGGCCCGTAGGGTTCCTTCCATAGGAGCTGGCAGTGTTCCGTAGGGTCCTCTAGGGTTGAGTAAGTGCCCGCAGGAGTCTGTAGGAATCCGTGGGATTCTGTAAGGTTCTGGAGGGTTCTGCAGGGTTCCGTAGGGGCCCCTAGAGTTCCGTAGTGGCTGGTAAAGTTCCCTAGGGCCCTGTACCGTTCCGTAACTGCCTGCAAGGGTCTTTAGGCTTCCGTAGGGGCTGGTAGGGTTCCATAAAGTTCCGTGGGTTCCTGCAGAGTTCTGCAAGTGCCCGCAAGGGCCTGTAGGGGCGCACAGTGTTTCTGCCAGGTTCCGTAGAATTCCGTAGGGGCCATATTTTTCTGTAGTGGCTGGTAGTATTCTGTAGGGGTCTGTAGGTTTCCGTAGGCGCCTGCAGTGTTCTGTAGGAGCCCATAGGGTTTTAGTGAGGTTCCGTTGTGTTGCTAAGGGTCTTGTAGAGTGCTGTCGGGTCCTGGAGTATTCTGTAGGGTTCCAGAGGGGCTGGTAGGGTTCCATCGAAATCTATAGGGTTCCCTAGGGGCCCATAGAGTCCCGTAGATTTCCGTAGGGACCTGTAGGGTTGTGTAAGTGCCCGCAGAAGTCTGTAGGAGTCTGTGGGATTCTGTAAGGTTCTGGAGGGTTCTGCAGGGTTCCGTAGGGGCCCGTAGAGTTCCGTAGCGGCTGGTAAAGTTCCGTAGGGCCCTGTGGGGTTCTGTATGGACCTGTAGGGTTCCGTAGGGGCCTGCAGGGTTCCGTAAGTGCCCGCAGGTGTCTGTAGGGTTCCGTAGGCACCTGCAGTGTTCTCTAGGAGCCCATAGGGTTTTAGTGAGGTTCCGTTGTGTTGCTAAGGGTCTTGTAGAGTGCTGTCGGGTCCTGGAGTATTCTGTAGGGTTCCAGAGGGGCTGGTAGGGTTCCATCGAAATCTGAAGGGTTCCCTAGGGGCCCATAGAGTCCCGTAGATTGCCGTAGGGACCTGTAGGGTTATGTAAGTGCCCGCAGGGGTTGGTAGGAGCTTGTAGGGTGCCATATGTTTCCGGAGGGTTGTGTAGGGTTCCGTAGGGGCCTGTGGTGTTCCCTAGGGGCCTGTAGAGTCTCGTACAGTTTCGGTAGGGTCCTGTAGGTTTCCATAAGCGCCCGCAGAGGTCTGAAGGGGCCCGTACTGTGCCGTAAGGATCCATAGGGTTCCGTAGAGCTTTGTAGGTTCCCTAGAGGCCTCTGGAGTACCGCAGGAGCCAGTAGTGTTCCGTAGGGTCCTCTAGGGTTGAGTAAGTGCCCGCAGGAGTCTGTAGGAATCCGTGGGATTCTGTAAGGTTCTGGACGGTTCTGCAGGGTTCCGCAGGGGCCCGTAGAGTTCCATAGTGGCTGGTAAAGTTCCCTAGGGCCCTGTACCGTTCCGTAACTGCCTGCAAGGGTCTTTAGGCTTCCGTAGGGGCTGGTAGGGTTCCATAAAGTTCCGTGGGTTCCTGCAGAGTTCTGCAAGTGCCCGCAAGGGCCTGTAGGGGCGCACAGTGTTTCTGCCAGGTTCCGTAGAGTTCCGTAGGGGCCATATTTTTCTGTAGTGGCTGGTAGTATTCTGTAGGGGTCTGTAGGTTTCCGTAGGCGCCTACAGTGTTCTGTAGGAGCCCATAGGGTTTTAGTGAGGTTCCGTTGTGTTGCTAAGGGTCTTGTAGAGTGCTGTCGGGTCCTGGAGTATTCTGTAGGGTTCCAGAGGGGCTGGTAGGGTTCCATCGAAATCTATAGGGTTCCCTAGGGGCCCATAGAGTCCCGTAGATTTCCGTAGGGACCTGTAGGGTTGTGTAAGTGCCCGCAGAAGTCTGTAGGAGTCTGTGGGATTCTGTAAGGTTCCGGAGGATTCTGCAGGGTTCCGTAGGGGCCCGTAGAGTTCCGTAGTGGCTGGTAAAGTTCCGTAGGGCCCTGTGGGGTTCTGTATGGACCTGTAGGGTTCCGTAGGGGCCTGCAGGGTTCCGTAAGTGCCCGCAGGTGTCTGTAGGGTTCCGTAGGGGTCTGTAGGGTTCCGTAGGCACCTGCAGTGTTCTGTAGGAGCCCATAGGGTTTTAGTGAGGTTCCGTTGTGTTGCTAAGGGTCTTGTAGAGTGCTGTCGGGTCCTGGAGTATTCTGTAGGGTTCCAGAGGGCCTCATAGGGTTCCATCGAAATCTATAGGATTCCCTAGGGGCCCATAGAGTCCCGTAGATTGCCGTAGGGACCTGTAGGGTTGTGTAAGTGCTCGCAGGGGTTGGTAGGAGCTTGTAGGGTGCCATATGTTTCCGGAGGGTTGTGTAGGGTTCCGTAGGGGCCTGTGGTGTTCCCTAGGGGCCTGTAGAGTCTCGTACGGTTCCGTAGGGGCCTGTGGTGTTCCCTAGGGGCCTGTAGAGTCTCTTACAGTTCCGTAGGGTCCTGTAGGTTTCCATAAGCGCCCGCAGAGGTCTGAAGGGGCCCGTACTGTTCCGTAAGGATCCATAGGGTTCCGTAGAGCTTCGTAGGTTCCCTAGAGGCCTCTGGAGTACCGCAGGAGCCAGTAGTGTTCTGTAGGGGCCCGTAGGGTTCCTTCCATAGGGGCTGGCAGTGTTCCGTAGGGTCCTCTAGGGTTGTTTAAGTGCCCGCAGAAGTCTGTAGGAGTCTGTGGGATTCTGTAAGGTTCCGGAGGGTTCTGCAGGGTTCCGTAGGGGCCCGTAGAGTTCCGTAGTGGCTGGTAAAGTTCCGTAGGGCCCTGTGGGGTTCTGTATGGACCTGTAGGGTTCCGTAGGGGCCTGCAGGGTTCCGTAAGTGCCCGCAGGTGTCTGTAGGGTTCCGTAGGCACCTGCAGTGTTCTGTAGGAGCCCATAGGGTTTTAGTGAGGTTCCGTTGTGTTGCTAAGGGTCTTGTAGAGTGCTGTCGGGTCCTGGAGTATTCTGTAGGGTTCCAGAGGGCCTCATAGGGTTCCATCGAAATCTATAGAGTTCCCTAGGGGCCCATAGAGTCCCGTAGATTTCCGTAGGGACCTGTAGGGTTGTGTAAGTGCCCGCAGAAGTCTGTAGGAGTCTGTGGGATTCTGTAAGGTTCTGGAGGGTTCTGCAGGGTTCCGTAGGGGCCCGTAGAGTTCCGTAGTGGCTGGTAAAGTTCCGTAGGGCCCTGTGGGGTTCTATATGGACCTGTAGGGTTCCGTAGGGGCCTGCAGGGTTCCGTAAGTGCCCGCAGGTGTCTGTAGGGTTCCGTAGGCACCTGCAGTGTTCTGTAGGAGCCCATAGGGTTTTAGTGAGGTTCCGTTGTGTTGCTAAGGGTCTTGTAGAGTGCTGTCGGGTCCTGGAGTATTCTGTAGGGTTCCAGAGGGGCTGGTAGGGTTCCATCGAAATCTATAGGATTCCCTAGGGGCCCATAGAGTCCCGTAGATTGCCGTAGGGACCTGTAGGGTTGTGTAAGTGCTCGCAGGGGTTGGTAGGAGCTTGTAGGGTTCCATAAGTTTCCAGAGGGTTGTGTAGGGTTCCGTAGGGGCCTGTGGTGTTCCCTAGGGGCCTGTAGAGTCTCGTACGGTTCCGTAGGGGCCTGTGGTGTTCCCTAGGGGCCTGTAGAGTCTCGTACAGTTCCATAGGGTCCTGTAGGTTTCCATAAGCGCCCGCAGAGGTCTGAAGGGGCCCGTACTGTGCCGTAAGGATCCATAGGGTTCCGTAGAGCTTCGTAGGTTCCCTAGAGGCCTCTGGAGTACCGCAGGAGCCAGTAGTGTTCTGTAGGGGCCCGTAGGGTTCCTTCCATAGGAGCTGGCAGTGTTCCGTAGGGTCCTCTAGGGTTGAGTAAGTGCCCGCAGGAGTCTGTAGGAATCCGTGGGATTCTGTAAGGTTCTGGAGGGTTCTGCAGGGTTCCGTAGGGGCCCCTAGAGTTCCGTAGTGGCTGGTAAAGTTCCCTAGGGCCCTGTACCGTTCCGTAACTGCCTGCAAGGGTCTTTAGGCTTCCGTAGGGGCTGGTAGGGTTCCATAAAGTTCCGTGGGTTCCTGCAGAGTTCTGCAAGTGCCCGCAAGGGCCTGTAGGGGCGCACAGTGTTTCTGCCAGGTTCCGTAGAATTCCGTAGGGGCCATATTTTTCTGTAGTGGCTGGTAGTATTCTGTAGGGGTCTGTAGGTTTCCGTAGGCGCCTGCAGTGTTCTGTAGGAGCCCATAGGGTTTTAGTGAGGTTCCGTTGTGTTGCTAAGGGTCTTGTAGAGTGCTGTCGGGTCCTGGAGTATTCTGTAGGGTTCCAGAGGGGCTGGTAGGGTTCCATCGAAATCTATAGGGTTCCCTAGGGGCCCATAGAGTCCCGTAGATTTCCGTAGGGACCTGTAGGGTTGTGTAAGTGCCCGCAGAAGTCTGTAGGAGTCTGTGGGATTCTGTAAGGTTCTGGAGGGTTCTGCAGGGTTCCGTAGGGGCCCGTAGAGTTCCGTAGCGGCTGGTAAAGTTCCGTAGGGCCCTGTGGGGTTCTGTATGGACCTGTAGGGTTCCGTAGGGGCCTGCAGGGTTCCGTAAGTGCCCGCAGGTGTCTGTAGGGTTCCGTAGGCACCTGCAGTGTTCTCTAGGAGCCCATAGGGTTTTAGTGAGGTTCCGTTGTGTTGCTAAGGGTCTTGTAGAGTGCTGTCGGGTCCTGGAGTATTCTGTAGGGTTCCAGAGGGGCTGGTAGGGTTCCATCGAAATCTGAAGGGTTCCCTAGGGGCCCATAGAGTCCCGTAGATTGCCGTAGGGACCTGTAGGGT
This sequence comes from Numenius arquata, assembly GCF_964106895.1. NCBI lineage: Eukaryota > Metazoa > Chordata > Aves > Charadriiformes > Scolopacidae > Numenius > Numenius arquata. The sequence goes on from NW_027414406.1 coordinate 6,993, forward strand.
TATGTAAGTGCCCGCAGGGGTTGGTAGGAGCTTGTAGGGTGCCATATGTTTCCGGAGGGTTGTGTAGGGTTCCGTAGGGGCCTGTGGTGTTCCCTAGGGGCCTGTAGAGTCTCGTACAGTTTCGGTAGGGTCCTGTAGGTTTCCATAAGCGCCCGCAGAGGTCTGAAGGGGCCCGTACTGTGCCGTAAGGATCCATAGGGTTCCGTAGAGCTTTGTAGGTTCCCTAGAGGCCTCTGGAGTACCGCAGGAGCCAGTAGTGTTCCGTAGGGTCCTCTAGGGTTGAGTAAGTGCCCGCAGGAGTCTGTAGGAATCCGTGGGATTCTGTAAGGTTCTGGACGGTTCTGCAGGGTTCCGCAGGGGCCCGTAGAGTTCCATAGTGGCTGGTAAAGTTCCCTAGGGCCCTGTACCGTTCCGTAACTGCCTGCAAGGGTCTTTAGGCTTCCGTAGGGGCTGGTAGGGTTCCATAAAGTTCCGTGGGTTCCTGCAGAGTTCTGCAAGTGCCCGCAAGGGCCTGTAGGGGCGCACAGTGTTTCTGCCAGGTTCCGTAGAGTTCCGTAGGGGCCATATTTTTCTGTAGTGGCTGGTAGTATTCTGTAGGGGTCTGTAGGTTTCCGTAGGCGCCTACAGTGTTCTGTAGGAGCCCATAGGGTTTTAGTGAGGTTCCGTTGTGTTGCTAAGGGTCTTGTAGAGTGCTGTCGGGTCCTGGAGTATTCTGTAGGGTTCCAGAGGGGCTCGTAGGGTTCCATCGAAATCTATAGGGTTCCCTAGGGGCCCATAGAGTCCCGTAGATTTCCGTAGGGACCTGTAGGGTTGTGTAAGTGCCCGCAGAAGTCTGTAGGAGTCTGTGGGATTCTGTAAGGTTCCGGAGGATTCTGCAGGGTTCCGTAGGGGCCCGTAGAGTTCCGTAGTGGCTGGTAAAGTTCCGTAGGGCCCTGTGGGGTTCTGTATGGACCTGTAGGGTTCCGTAGGGGCCTGCAGGGTTCCGTAAGTGCCCGCAGGTGTCTGTAGGGTTCCGTAGGGGTCTGTAGGGTTCCGTAGGCACCTGCAGTGTTCTGTAGGAGCCCATAGGGTTTTAGTGAGGTTCCGTTGTGTTGCTAAGGGTCTTGTAGAGTGCTGTCGGGTCCTGGAGTATTCTGTAGGGTTCCAGAGGGCCTCATAGGGTTCCATCGAAATCTATAGGATTCCCTAGGGGCCCATAGAGTCCCGTAGATTGCCGTAGGGACCTGTAGGGTTGTGTAAGTGCTCGCAGGGGTTGGTAGGAGCTTGTAGGGTTCCATAAGTTTCCAGAGGGTTGTGTAGGGTTCCGTAGGGGCCTGTGGTGTTTCCTAGGGGCCTGTAGAGTCTCGTACGGTTCCGTAGGGGCCTGTGGTGTTCCCTAGGGGCCTGTAGAGTCTCGTACAGTTCCATAGGGTCCTGTAGGTTTCCATAAGTGCCCGCAGAGGTCTGAAGGGGCCCGTACTGTGCCGTAAGGATCCATAGGGTTCCGTAGAGCTTCGTAGGTTCCCTAGAGGCCTGTGGAGTACCGCAGGAGCCAGTAGTGTTCTGTAGGGGCCCGTAGGGTTCCTTCCATAGGAGCTGGCAGTGTTCCGTAGGGTCCTCTAGGGTTGAGTAAGTGCCCGCAGGAGTCTGTAGGAATCCGTGGGATTCTGTAAGGTTCTGGAGGGTTCTGCAGGGTTCCGTAGGGGCCCCTAGAGTTCCGTAGTGGCTGGTAAAGTTCCCTAGGGCCCTGTACCGTTCCGTAACTGCCTGCAAGGGTCTTTAGGCTTCCGTAGGGGCTGGTAGGGTTCCATAAAGTTCCGTGGGTTCCTGCAGAGTTCTGCAAGTGCCCGCAAGGGCCTGTAGGGGCGCACAGTGTTTCTGCCAGGTTCCGTAGAGTTCCGTAGGGGCCATATTTTTCTGTAGTGGCTGGTAGTATTCTGTAGGGGTCTGTAGGTTTCCGTAGGCGCCTACAGTGTTCTGTAGGAGCCCATAGGGTTTTAGTGAGGTTCCGTTGTGTTGCTAAGGGTCTTGTAGAGTGCTGTCGGGTCCTGGAGTATTCTGTAGGGTTCCAGAGGGCCTCATAGGGTTCCATCGAAATCTATAGAGTTCCCTAGGGGCCCATAGAGTCCCGTAGATTTCCGTAGGGACCTGTAGGGTTGTGTAAGTGCCCGCAGAAGTCTGTAGGAGTCTGTGGGATTCTGTAAGGTTCTGGAGGGTTCTGCAGGGTTCCGTAGGGGCCCGTAGAGTTCCGTAGCGGCTGGTAAAGTTCCGTAGGGCCCTGTGGGGTTCTATATGGACCTGTAGGGTTCCGTAGGGGCCTGCAGGGTTCCGTAAGTGCCCGCAGGTGTCTGTAGGGTTCCGTAGGCACCTGCAGTGTTCTGTAGGAGCCCATAGGGTTTTAGTGAGGTTCCGTTGTGTTGCTAAGGGTCTTGTAGAGTGCTGTCGGGTCCTGGAGTATTCTGTAGGGTTCCAGAGGGGCTGGTAGGGTTCCGTCGAAATCTGTAGGGTTCCCTAGGGGCCCATAGAGTCCCGTAGATTGCCGTAGGGACCTGTAGGGTTATGTAAGTGCCCGCAGGGGTTGGTAGGAGCTTGTAGGGTGCCATATGTTTCCGGAGGGTTGTGTAGGGTTCCGTAGGGGCCTGTGGTGTTCCCTAGGGGCCTGTAGAGTCTCGTACGGTTCCGTAGGGGCCTGTGGTGTTCCCTAGGGGCCTGTAGAGTCTCTTACAGTTCCGTAGGGTCCTGTAGGTTTCCATAAGCGCCCGCAGAGGTCTGAAGGGGCCCGTACTGTTCCGTAAGGATCCATAGGGTTCCGTAGAGCTTCGTAGGTTCCCTAGAGGCCTCTGGAGTACCGCAGGAGCCAGTAGTGTTCTGTAGGGGCCCGTAGGGTTCCTTCCATAGGGGCTGGCAGTGTTCCGTAGGGTCCTCTAGGGTTGTTTAAGTGCCCGCAGAAGTCTGTAGGAGTCTGTGGGATTCTGTAAGGTTCCGGAGGGTTCTGCAGGGTTCCGTAGGGGCCCGTAGAGTTCCGTAGTGGCTGGTAAAGTTCCGTAGGGCCCTGTGGGGTTCTGTATGGACCTGTAGGGTTCCGTAGGGGCCTGCAGGGTTCCGTAAGTGCCCGCAGGTGTCTGTAGGGTTCCGTAGGCACCTGCAGTGTTCTGTAGGAGCCCATAGGGTTTTAGTGAGGTTCCGTTGTGTTGCTAAGGGTCTTGTAGAGTGCTGTCGGGTCCTGGAGTATTCTGTAGGGTTCCAGAGGGCCTCATAGGGTTCCATCGAAATCTATAGAGTTCCCTAGGGGCCCATAGAGTCCCGTAGATTTCCGTAGGGACCTGTAGGGTTGTGTAAGTGCCCGCAGAAGTCTGTAGGAGTCTGTGGGATTCTGTAAGGTTCTGGAGGGTTCTGCAGGGTTCCGTAGGGGCCCGTAGAGTTCCGTAGCGGCTGGTAAAGTTCCGTAGGGCCCTGTGGGGTTCTATATGGACCTGTAGGGTTCCGTAGGGGCCTGCAGGGTTCCGTAAGTGCCCGCAGGTGTCTGTAGGGTTCCGTAGGCACCTGCAGTGTTCTGTAGGAGCCCATAGGGTTTTAGTGAGGTTCCGTTGTGTTGCTAAGGGTCTTGTAGAGTGCTGTCGGGTCCTGGAGTATTCTGTAGGGTTCCAGAGGGGCTGGTAGGGTTCCATCGAAATCTATAGGATTCCCTAGGGGCCCATAGAGTCCCGTAGATTGCCGTAGGGACCTGTAGGGTTGTGTACGTGCTCGCAGGGGTTGGTAGGAGCTTGTAGGGTTCCATAAGTTTCCAGAGGGTTGTGTAGGGTTCCGTAGGGGCCTGTGGTGTTCCCTAGGGGCCTGTAGAGTCTCGTACGGTTCCGTAGGGGCCTGTGGTGTTCCCTAGGGGCCTGTAGAGTCTCGTACAGTTCCATAGGGTCCTGTAGGTTTCCATAAGCGCCCGCAGAGGTCTGAAGGGGCCCGTACTGTGCCGTAAGGATCCATAGGGTTCCGTAGAGCTTCGTAGGTTCCCTAGAGGCCTGTGGAGTACCGCAGGAGCCAGTAGTGTTCTGTAGGGGCCCGTAGGGTTCCTTCCATAGGAGCTGGCAGTGTTCCGTAGGGTCCTCTAGGGTTGAGTAAGTGCCCGCAGGAGTCTGTAGGAATCCGTGGGATTCTGTAAGGTTCTGGAGGGTTCTGCAGGGTTCCGTAGGGGCCCCTAGAGTTCCGTAGTGGCTGGTAAAGTTCCCTAGGGCCCTGTACCGTTCCGTAACTGCCTGCAAGGGTCTTTAGGCTTCCGTAGGGGCTGGTAGGGTTCCATAAAGTTCCGTGGGTTCCTGCAGAGTTCTGCAAGTGCCCGCAAGGGCCTGTAGGGGCGCACAGTGTTTCTGCCAGGTTCCGTAGAATTCCGTAGGGGCCATATTTTTCTGTAGTGGCTGGTAGTATTCTGTAGGGGTCTGTAGGTTTCCGTAGGCGCCTGCAGTGTTCTGTAGGAGCCCATAGGGTTTTAGTGAGGTTCCGTTGTGTTGCTAAGGGTCTTGTAGAGTGCTGTCGGGTCCTGGAGTATTCTGTAGGGTTCCAGAGGGGCTGGTAGGGTTCCATCGAAATCTATAGGGTTCCCTAGGGGCCCATAGAGTCCCGTAGATTTCCGTAGGGACCTGTAGGGTTGTGTAAGTGCCCGCAGAAGTCTGTAGGAGTCTGTGGGATTCTGTAAGGTTCTGGAGGGTTCTGCAGGGTTCCGTAGGGGCCCGTAGAGTTCCGTAGCGGCTGGTAAAGTTCCGTAGGGCCCTGTGGGGTTCTGTATGGACCTGTAGGGTTCCGTAGGGGCCTGCAGGGTTCCGTAAGTGCCCGCAGGTGTCTGTAGGGTTCCGTAGGCACCTGCAGTGTTCTCTAGGAGCCCATAGGGTTTTAGTGAGGTTCCGTTGTGTTGCTAAGGGTCTTGTAGAGTGCTGTCGGGTCCTGGAGTATTCTGTAGGGTTCCAGAGGGGCTGGTAGGGTTCCATCGAAATCTGAAGGGTTCCCTAGGGGCCCATAGAGTCCCGTAGATTGCCGTAGGGACCTGTAGGGTTATGTAAGTGCCCGCAGGGGTTGGTAGGAGCTTGTAGGGTGCCATATGTTTCCGGAGGGTTGTGTAGGGTTCCGTAGGGGCCTGTGGTGTTCCCTAGGGGCCTGTAGAGTCTCGTACAGTTTCGGTAGGGTCCTGTAGGTTTCCATAAGCGCCCGCAGAGGTCTGAAGGGGCCCGTACTGTGCCGTAAGGATCCATAGGGTTCCGTAGAGCTTTGTAGGTTCCCTAGAGGCCTCTGGAGTACCGCAGGAGCCAGTAGTGTTCCGTAGGGTCCTCTAGGGTTGAGTAAGTGCCCGCAGGAGTCTGTAGGAATCCGTGGGATTCTGTAAGGTTCTGGACGGTTCTGCAGGGTTCCGCAGGGGCCCGTAGAGTTCCATAGTGGCTGGTAAAGTTCCCTAGGGCCCTGTACCGTTCCGTAACTGCCTGCAAGGGTCTTTAGGCTTCCGTAGGGGCTGGTAGGGTTCCATAAAGTTCCGTGGGTTCCTGCAGAGTTCTGCAAGTGCCCGCAAGGGCCTGTAGGGGCGCACAGTGTTTCTGCCAGGTTCCGTAGAGTTCCGTAGGGGCCATATTTTTCTGTAGTGGCTGGTAGTATTCTGTAGGGGTCTGTAGGTTTCCGTAGGCGCCTACAGTGTTCTGTAGGAGCCCATAGGGTTTTAGTGAGGTTCCGTTGTGTTGCTAAGGGTCTTGTAGAGTGTTGTCGGGTCCTGGAGTATTCTGTAGGGTTCCAGAGGGGCTCGTAGGGTTCCATCGAAATCTATAGGGTTCCCTAGGGGCCCATAGAGTCCCGTAGATTTCCGTAGGGACCTGTAGGGTTGTGTAAGTGCCCGCAGAAGTCTGTAGGAGTCTGTGGGATTCTGTAAGGTTCCGGAGGATTCTGCAGGGTTCCGTAGGGGCCCGTAGAGTTCCGTAGTGGCTGGTAAAGTTCCGTAGGGCCCTGTGGGGTTCTGTATGGACCTGTAGGGTTCCGTAGGGGCCTGCAGGGTTCCGTAAGTGCCCGCAGGTGTCTGTAGGGTTCCGTAGGGGTCTGTAGGGTTCCGTAGGCACCTGCAGTGTTCTGTAGGAGCCCATAGGGTTTTAGTGAGGTTCCGTTGTGTTGCTAAGGGTCTTGTAGAGTGCTGTCGGGTCCTGGAGTATTCTGTAGGGTTCCAGAGGGCCTCATAGGGTTCCATCGAAATCTATAGGATTCCCTAGGGGCCCATAGAGTCCCGTAGATTGCCGTAGGGACCTGTAGGGTTGTGTAAGTGCTCGCAGGGGTTGGTAGGAGCTTGTAGGGTTCCATAAGTTTCCAGAGGGTTGTGTAGGGTTCCGTAGGGGCCTGTGGTGTTTCCTAGGGGCCTGTAGAGTCTCGTACGGTTCCGTAGGGGCCTGTGGTGTTCCCTAGGGGCCTGTAGAGTCTCGTACAGTTCCATAGGGTCCTGTAGGTTTCCATAAGCGCCCGCAGAGGTCTGAAGGGGCCCGTACTGTGCCGTAAGGATCCATAGGGTTCCGTAGAGCTTCGTAGGTTCCCTAGAGGCCTGTGGAGTACCGCAGGAGCCAGTAGTGTTCTGTAGGGGCCCGTAGGGTTCCTTCCATAGGAGCTGGCAGTGTTCCGTAGGGTCCTCTAGGGTTGAGTAAGTGCCCGCAGGAGTCTGTAGGAATCCGTGGGATTCTGTAAGGTTCTGGAGGGTTCTGCAGGGTTCCGTAGGGGCCCCTAGAGTTCCGTAGTGGCTGGTAAAGTTCCCTAGGGCCCTGTACCGTTCCGTAACTGCCTGCAAGGGTCTTTAGGCTTCCGTAGGGGCTGGTAGGGTTCCATAAAGTTCCGTGGGTTCCTGCAGAGTTCTGCAAGTGCCCGCAAGGGCCTGTAGGGGCGCACAGTGTTTCTGCCAGGTTCCGTAGAGTTCCGTAGGGGCCATATTTTTCTGTAGTGGCTGGTAGTATTCTGTAGGGGTCTGTAGGTTTCCGTAGGCGCCTACAGTGTTCTGTAGGAGCCCATAGGGTTTTAGTGAGGTTCCGTTGTGTTGCTAAGGGTCTTGTAGAGTGCTGTCGGGTCCTGGAGTATTCTGTAGGGTTCCAGAGGGCCTCATAGGGTTCCATCGAAATCTATAGAGTTCCCTAGGGGCCCATAGAGTCCCGTAGATTTCCGTAGGGACCTGTAGGGTTGTGTAAGTGCCCGCAGAAGTCTGTAGGAGTCTGTGGGATTCTGTAAGGTTCTGGAGGGTTCTGCAGGGTTCCGTAGGGGCCCGTAGAGTTCCGTAGCGGCTGGTAAAGTTCCGTAGGGCCCTGTGGGGTTCTATATGGACCTGTAGGGTTCCGTAGGGGCCTGCAGGGTTCCGTAAGTGCCCGCAGGTGTCTGTAGGGTTCCGTAGGCACCTGCAGTGTTCTGTAGGAGCCCATAGGGTTTTAGTGAGGTTCCGTTGTGTTGCTAAGGGTCTTGTAGAGTGCTGTCGGGTCCTGGAGTATTCTGTAGGGTTCCAGAGGGGCTGGTAGGGTTCCGTCGAAATCTGTAGGGTTCCCTAGGGGCCCATAGAGTCCCGTAGATTGCCGTAGGGACCTGTAGGGTTATGTAAGTGCCCGCAGGGGTTGGTAGGAGCTTGTAGGGTGCGATATGTTTCCGGAGGGTTGTGTAGGGTTCCGTAGGGGCCTGTGGTGTTCCCTAGGGGCCTGTAGAGTCTCGTACAGTTTCGGTAGGGTCCTGTAGGTTTCCATAAGCGCCCGCAGAGGTCTGAAGGGGCCCGTACTGTGCCGTAAGGATCCATAGGGTTCCGTAGAGCTTCGTAGGTTCCCTAGAGGCCTCTGGAGTACCGCAGGAGCCAGTAGTGTTCCGTAGGGTCCTCTAGGGTTGAGTAAGTGCCCGCAGGAGTCTGTAGGAATCCGTGGGATTCTGTAAGGTTCTGGAGGGTTCTGCAGGGTTCCGCAGGGGCCCGTAGAGTTCCATAGTGGCTGGTAAAGTTCCCTAGGGCCCTGTACCGTTCCATAACTGCCTGCAAGGGTCTTTAGGCTTCCGTAGGGGCTGGTAGGGTTCCATAAAGTTCCGTGGGTTCCTGCAGAGTTCTGCAAGTGCCCGCAAGGGCCTGTAGGGGCGCACAGTGTTTCTGCCAGGTTCCGTAGAGTTCCGTAGGGGCCATATTTTTCTGTAGTGGCTGGTAGTATTCTGTAGGGGTCTGTAGGTTTCCGTAGGCGCCTACAGTGTTCTGTAGGAGCCCATAGGGTTTTAGTGAGGTTCCGTTGTGTTGCTAAGGGTCTTGTAGAGTGCTGTCGGGTCCTGGAGTATTCTGTAGGGTTCCAGAGGGGCTGGTAGGGTTCCATCGAAATCTATAGGGTTCCCTAGGGGCCCATAGAGTCCCGTAGATTTCCGTAGGGACCTGTAGGGTTGTGTAAGTGCCCGTAGAAGTCTGTAGGAGTCTGTGGGATTCTGTAAGGTTCCGGAGGGTTCTGCAGGGTTCCGTAGGGGCCCGTAGAGTTCCGTAGTGGCTGGTAAAGTTCCGTAGGGCCCTGTGGGGTTCTGTATGGACCTGTAGGGTTCCGTAGGGGCCTGCAGGGTTCCGTAAGTGCCCGCAGGTGTCTGTAGGGTTCCGTAGGGGTCTGTAGGGTTCCGTAGGCACCTGCAGTGTTCTGTAGGAGCCCATAGGGTTTTAGTGAGGTTCCGTTGTGTTGCTAAGGGTCTTGTAGAGTGCTGTCGGGTCCTGGAGTATTCTGTAGGGTTCCAGAGGGCCTCATAGGGTTCCATCGAAATCTATAGGATTCCCTAGGGGCCCATAGAGTCCCGTAGATTGCCGTAGGGACCTGTAGGGTTGTGTACGTGCTCGCAGGGGTTGGTAGGAGCTTGTAGGGTTCCATAAGTTTCCAGAGGGTTGTGTAGGGTTCCGTAGGGGCCTGTGGTGTTCCCTAGGGGCCTGTAGAGTCTCGTACAGTTCCATAGGGTCCTGTAGGTTTCCATAAGCGCCCGCAGAGGTCTGAAGGGGCCCGTACTGTGCCGTAAGGATCCATAGGGTTCCGTAGAGCTTCGTAGGTTCCCTAGAGGCCTGTGGAGTACCGCAGGAGCCAGTAGTGTTCTGTAGGGGCCCGTAGGGTTCCTTCCATAGGAGCTGGCAGTGTTCCGTAGGGTCCTCTAGGGTTGAGTAAGTGCCCGCAGGAGTCTGTAGGAATCCGTGGGATTCTGTAAGGTTCTGGAGGGTTCTGCAGGGTTCCGTAGGGGCCCCTAGAGTTCCGTAGTGGCTGGTAAAGTTCCCTAGGGCCCTGTACCGTTCCGTAACTGCCTGCAAGGGTCTTTAGGCTTCCGTAGGGGCTGGTAGGGTTCCATAAAGTTCCGTGGGTTCCTGCAGAGTTCTGCAAGTGCCCGCAAGGGCCTGTAGGGGCGCACAGTGTTTCTGCCAGGTTCCGTAGAATTCCGTAGGGGCCATATTTTTCTGTAGTGGCTGGTAGTATTCTGTAGGGGTCTGTAGGTTTCCGTAGGCGCCTGCAGTGTTCTGTAGGAGCCCATAGGGTTTTAGTGAGGTTCCGTTGTGTTGCTAAGGGTCTTGTAGAGTGCTGTCGGGTCCTGGAGTATTCTGTAGGGTTCCAGAGGGGCTCGTAGGGTTCCATCGAAATCTATAGGGTTCCCTAGGGGCCCATAGAGTCCCGTAGATTTCCGTAGGGACCTGTAGGGTTGTGTAAGTGCCCGCAGAAGTCTGTAGGAGTCTGTGGGATTCTGTAAGGTTCTGGAGGGTTCTGCAGGGTTCCGTAGGGGCCTGTAGAGTTCCGTAGCGGCTGGTAAAGTTCCGTAGGGCCCTGTGGGGTTCTGTATGGACCTGTAGGGTTCCGTAGGGGCCTGCAGGGTTCCGTAAGTGCCCGCAGGTGTCTGTAGGGTTCCGTAGGCACCTGCAGTGTTCTCTAGGAGCCCATAGGGTTTTAGTGAGGTTCCGTTGTGTTGCTAAGGGTCTTGTAGAGTGCTGTCGGGTCCTGGAGTATTCTGTAGGGTTCCAGAGGGGCTGGTAGGGTTCCATCGAAATCTGAAGGGTTCCCTAGGGGCCCATAGAGTCCCGTAGATTGCCGTAGGGACCTGTAGGGTTATGTAAGTGCCCGCAGGGGTTGGTAGGAGCTTGTAGGGTGCCATATGTTTCCGGAGGGTTGTGTAGGGTTCCGTAGGGGCCTGTGGTGTTCCCTAGGGGCCTGTAGAGTCTCGTACAGTTTCGGTAGGGTCCTGTAGGTTTCCATAAGCGCCCGCAGAGGTCTGAAGGGGCCCATACTGTGCCGTAAGGATCCATAGGGTTCCGTAGAGCTTTGTAGGTTCCCTAGAGGCCTCTGGAGTACCGCAGGAGCCAGTAGTGTTCCGTAGGGTCCTCTAGGGTTGAGTAAGTGCCCGCAGGAGTCTGTAGGAATCCGTGGGATTCTGTAAGGTTCTGGAGGGTTCTGCAGGGTTCCGCAGGGGCCCGTAGAGTTCCATAGTGGCTGGTAAAGTTCCCTAGGGCCCTGTACCGTTCCGTAACTGCCTGCAAGGGTCTTTAGGCTTCCGTAGGGGCTGGTAGGGTTCCATAAAGTTCCGTGGGTTCCTGCAGAGTTCTGCAAGTGCCCGCAAGGGCCTGTAGGGGCGCACAGTGTTTCTGCCAGGTTCCGTAGAGTTCCGTAGGGGCCATATTTTTCTGTAGTGGCTGGTAGTATTCTGTAGGGGTCTGTAGGTTTCCGTAGGCGCCTACAGTGTTCTGTAGGAGCCCATAGGGTTTTAGTGAGGTTCCGTTGTGTTGCTAAGGGTCTTGTAGAGTGCTGTCGGGTCCTGGAGTATTCTGTAGGGTTCCAGAGGGCCTCATAGGGTTCCATCGAAATCTATAGGGTTCCCTAGGGGCCCATAGAGTCCCGTAGATTTCCGTAGGGACCTGTAGGGTTGTGTAAGTGCCCGCAGAAGTCTGTAGGAGTCTGTGGGATTCTGTAAGGTTCCGGAGGGTTCTGCAGGGTTCCGTAGGGGCCCGTAGAGTTCCGTAGTGGCTGGTAAAGTTCCGTAGGGCCCTGTGGGGTTCTGTATGGACCTGTAGGGTTCCGTAGGGGCCTGCAGGGTTCCGTAAGTGCCCGCAGGTGTCTGTAGGGTTCCGTAGGGGTCTGTAGGGTTCCGTAGGCACCTGCAGTGTTCTGTAGGAGCCCATAGGGTTTTAGTGAGGTTCCGTTGTGTTGCTAAGGGTCTTGTAGAGTGCTGTCGGGTCCTGGAGTATTCTGTAGGGTTCCAGAGGGCCTCATAGGGTTCCATCGAAATCTATAGGATTCCCTAGGGGCCCATAGAGTCCCGTAGATTGCCGTAGGGACCTGTAGGGTTGTGTAAGTGCTCGCAGGGGTTGGTAGGAGCTTGTAGGGTTCCATAAGTTTCCAGAGGGTTGTGTAGGGTTCCGTAGGGGCCTGTGGTGTTCCCTAGGGGCCTGTAGAGTCTCGTACGGTTCCGTAGGGGCCTGTGGTGTTCCCTAGGGGCCTGTAGAGTCTCGTACAGTTCCATAGGGTCCTGTAGGTTTCCATAAGCGCCCGCAGAGGTCTGAAGGGGCCCGTACTGTGCCATAAGGATCCATAGGGTTCCGTAGAGCTTCGTAGGTTCCCTAGAGGCCTGTGGAGTACCGCAGGAGCCAGTAGTGTTCTGTAGGGGCCCGTAGGGTTCCTTCCATAGGAGCTGGCAGTGTTCCGTAGGGTCCTCTAGGGTTGAGTAAGTGCCCGCAGGAGTCTGTAGGAATCCGTGGGATTCTGTAAGGTTCTGGAGGGTTCTGCAGGGTTCCGTAGGGGCCCCTAGAGTTCCGTAGTGGCTGGTAAAGTTCCCTAGGGCCCTGTACCGTTCCGTAACTGCCTGCAAGGGTCTTTAGGCTTCCGTAGGGGCTGGTAGGGTTCCATAAAGTTCCGTGGGTTCCTGCAGAGTTCTGCAAGTGCCCGCAAGGGCCTGTAGGGGCGCACAGTGTTTCTGCCAGGTTCCATAGAGTTCCGTAGGGGCCATATTTTTCTGTAGTGGCTGGTAGTATTCTGTAGGGGTCTGTAGGTTTCCGTAGGCGCCTACAGTGTTCTGTAGGAGCCCATAGGGTTTTAGTGAGGTTCCGTTGTGTTGCTAAGGGTCTTGTAGAGTGTTGTCGGGTCCTGGAGTATTCTGTAGGGTTCCCTAGAGGCTGGTAGGGTTCCATCGAAATCTGTAGGGTTCCCTAGGGGCCCATAGAGTCCCGTAGATTGCCGTAGGGACCTGTAGGGTTATGTAAGTGCTCGCAGGGGTTGGTAGGAGCTTGTAGGGTGCCATATGTTTCCGGAGGGTTGTGTAGGGTTCCGTAGGGGCCTGTGGTGTTCCCTAGGGGCCTGTAGAGTCTCGTACAGTTTCGGTAGGGTCCTGTAGGTTTCCATAAGCGCCCGCAGAGGTCTGAAGGGGCCCGTACTGTGCCGTAAGGATCCATAGGGTTCCGTAGAGCTTTGTAGGTTCCCTAGAGGCCTCTGGAGTACCGCAGGAGCCAGTAGTGTTCCGTAGGGTCCTCTAGGGTTGAGTAAGTGCCCGCAGGAGTCTGTAGGAATCCGTGGGATTCTGTAAGGTTCTGGAGGGTTCTGCAGGGTTCCGTAGGGGCCCCTAGAGTTCCGTAGTGGCTGGTAAAGTTCCCTAGGGCCCTGTACCGTTCCGTAACTGCCTGCAAGGGTCTTTAGGCTTCCGTAGGGGCTGGTAGGGTTCCATAAAGTTCCGTGGGTTCCTGCAGAGTTCTGCAAGTGCCCGCAAGGGCCTGTAGGGGCGCACAGTGTTTCTACCAGGTTCCGTAGAGTTCCGTAGGGGCCATATTTTTCTGTAGTGGCTGGTAGTATTCTGTAGGGGTCTGTAGGTTTCCGTAGGCGCCTACAGTGTTCTGTAGGAGCCCATAGGGTTTTAGTGAGGTTCCGTTGTGTTGCTAAGGGTCTTGTAGAGTGCTGTCGGGTCCTGGAGTATTCTGTAGGGTTCCAGAGGGGCTGGTAGGGTTCCGTCGAAATCTGTAGGGTTCCCTAGGGGACCATAGAGTCCCGTAGATTTCCGTAGGGACCTGTAGGGTTGTGTAAGTGCCCACAGAAGTCTGTAGGAGTCTGTGGGATTCTGTAAGGTTCTGGAGGGTTCTGCAGGGTTCCGTAGGGACCCGTAGAGTTCCGTAGGGGCTGGTAAAGTTCCGTAGGTCCCTGTGGGGTTCTGTATGGACCTGTAGGGTTCCGTAGGGGCCTGCAGGGTTCCGTAAGTGCCCGCAGGTGTCTGTAGGGTTCCGTAGGGGTCTGTAGGGTTCCGTAGGCACATGCAGTATTCTGTAGGAGCCCATAGGGTTTTAGTGAGGTTCCGTTGTGTTGCTAAGGGTCTTGTAGAGTGCTGTCGGGTCCTGGAGTATTCTGTAGGGTTCCAGAGGGGCTGGTAGGGTTCCGTCGAAATCTGAAGGGTTCCCTAGGGGCCCGTAGAGTCCCGTAGATTTCCGTAGGGACCTGTAGGGTTGTGTAAGTGCTCGCAGGGGTTGGTAGGAGCTTGTAGGGCTCCATAAGTTTCCAGAGGGTTGTGTAGGGTTCCGTAGGGGCCTGTGGTGTTCCCTAGGGGCCTGTAGAGTCTCGTACGGTTCCGTAGGGGCCTGTGGTGTTCCCTAGGGGCCTGTAGAGTCTCGTACAGTTCCGTAGGGTCCTGTAGGTTTCCATAAGCGCCCGCAGAGGTCTGAAGGGGCCCGTACTGTGCCGTAAGGATCCATAGGGTTCCGTAGAGCTTCGTAGGTTCCCTAGAGGCCTCTGGAGTACCGCAGGAGCCAGTAGTGTTCTGTAGGGGCCCGTAGGGTTCCTTCCATAGGGGCTGGCAGTGTTCCGTAGGGTCCTCTAGGGTTGAGTAAGTGCCCGCAGGAGTCTGTAGGAATCCGTGGGATTCTGTAAGGTTCTGGAGGGTTCTGCAGGGTTCCGTAGGGGCCCCTAGAGTTCCGTAGTGGCTGGTAAAGTTCCCTAGGGCCCTGTACCGTTCCGTAACTGCCTGCAAGGGTCTTTAGGCTTCCGTAGGGGCTGGTAGGGTTCCATAAAGTTCCGTGGGTTCCTGCAGAGTTCTGCAAGTGCCCGCAAGGGCCTGTAGGGGCGCACAGTGTTTCTGCCAGGTTCCATAGAGTTCCGTAGGGGCCATATTTTTCTGTAGTGGCTGGTAGTATTCTGTAGGGGTCTGTAGGTTTCCGTAGGCGCCTACAGTGTTCTGTAGGAGCCCATAGGGTTTTAGTGAGGTTCCGTTGTGTTGCTAAGGGTCTTGTAGAGTGTTGTCGGGTCCTGGAGTATTCTGTAGGGTTCCCTAGAGGCTGGTAGGGTTCCATCGAAATCTGTAGGGTTCCCTAGGGGCCCATAGAGTCCCGTAGATTGCCGTAGGGACCTGTAGGGTTATGTAAGTGCTCGCAGGGGTTGGTAGGAGCTTGTAGGGTGCCATATGTTTCCGGAGGGTTGTGTAGGGTTCCGTAGGGGCCTGTGGTGTTCCCTAGGGGCCTGTAGAGTCTCGTACAGTTTCGGTAGGGTCCTGTAGGTTTCCATAAGCGCCCGCAGAGGTCTGAAGGGGCCCGTACTGTGCTGTAAGGATCCATAGGGTTCCGTAGAGCTTCGTAGGTTCCCTAGAGGCCTGTGGAGTACTTCAGGAGCCAGTAGTGTTCTGTAGGGGCCCGTAGGGTTCCTTCCATAGGGGCTGGCAGTGTTCCGTAGGGTCCTCTAGGGTTGTTTAAGTGCCCGCAGAAATCTGTAGGAATCCGTGGGATTCTGTAAGGTTCCGGAGGGTTCTGCAGGGTTCCGTAGGGGCCCGTAGAGTTCCGTAGTGGCTGGTAAAGTTCCGTAGGGCCCTGTGGGGTTCTGTATGGACCTGTAGGGTTCCGTAGGCACCTGCAGTGTTCTCTAGGAGCCCATAGGGTTTTAGTGAGGTTCCGTTGTGTTGCTAAGGGTCTTGTAGAGTGCTGTCGGGACCTGGAGTATTCTGTAGGGTTCCAGAGGGGCTGGTAGTGTTCCGTCGAAATCTGAAGGGTTCCCTAGGGGCCCGTAGAGTCCCGTAGATTTCCGTAGGGGCCTGTAGGTTTTTGTAAGTGCCCGCAGGGGTTGGTAGGATCTTGTAGGGTGCCATATGTTTCCGGAGGGTTGTGTAGGGTTCCGTAGGGGCCTGTGGTGTTCCCTAGGGCCCTGCAGAGTCTGTAGAGTTCCCGGTGGCACTCGCCGGCGCTGGGTGTTAGCGCGTCGAGCTCGGGAGAGCGCTTGGCTGCAACCGTAGGCGCAGAGTCAACGAGTGGCGATACCGGGAGAGCGGTCGGCGGCACTAGGAGGCGCGCGGTGGTACTGCTGCGAGCGCGGCTGATCTCCCGGCGGCACCCCGAGCACCGTGGTGAAGGTGACGCGCGGAAACAAACATTACAACTCGCAGAGAGTTATAAAGCATGTATGTTTATTGCAGTGCTGGGTGCAAGTGGGAATTCTCCGCCAAACTTGTACACCGGTTTGTGAAGCAAGCGTCCATTTATGGTGAAAAGCATACATATTCATTATGGTGGTCAGGTTGTTATAATTAAAGGCGTTACTATTCTAATTATTTCCAAGAACTCATTATCAAAAATCTCCTCCCCTGTCCTGACCAGATGGACACCTTTTCCAGACAGTTAGGTTCCTTCTCAGCACCTCCTTAGCATGCAGCTGCTCCCGCTATCTTATACACAAGGCCATTTCTTTATCTTGGAATGCTGGGGCCCCAAGATTTTGTTCTTTCCCAGGCTGTATTACATCCGCACTAACAACCTGTAACCTTTCGTTTTCTGAATCAAGTCCCCCCTTTTCTTTCCACTTCGTAAATTCTTTTACAATGACCTATAACACATTCTCACTCCCCATCTTATTTCTAAAATACTTCCCAGATTCCACTCGTTCACGGAGCTGATGCTTCTTCCATTGAATGTGTTCTTCTTTGGCCCCCCGGTACAACACATAAGACATCTAATTGATGCACACACTAAAGTTCCTAACATAAGTATTGCTTTTAGAAATATAAACATTCGCTTATGCCAAGCCAATTTAGGTAACCACGAGGTTAACTTTTCCCAAAGATCAGAAAACCCGAATGTGGTGTCATCTTGCGCAGTCAAATGCAAAATCTGAGTTTTAGCAATGAGATTTTTGTAAGTCTTTCTCTATTCTCCCATTCTGGTTTATATATGAACAACACCTTTAATTAATCACTGCACATAAACCTCTTTCTTTCCAGGTTAATAAGTCTAATACCATTCTGTTTTGTCCCACCACATTTGCTAATGACTGGACTTCTTGTTGAAGTTCTTGTATAGCATCGATTGTAGATTTCTCAAGCACTTCTATAGTGGCCGATATGTTCACAATTGCCTTTTCCAATTCACTGACGCCCAGGAACTGTATAAACCATCTTACAAAGCTGTGGAACCTTGTTCCCCTCGTCACTAGAGGGTTTTCCACTCCCCGAATTCTCCTCCAAGGTGTTCCCAGCATTCCTGAGGGGATTTCAGACTGATTAAACACCGTATCCTGGCTAGTTAGATAGCCTATCGTGCAAGTTCCCTTCCATCCTCCGGGCAGCTGTTTTCTACTATATCCATCTCCACACAACAACCAATACCCTTTAGGTATCTTACAGGGTCCAATAGTTGCAATCAAATTGTCACCTAAAAATTTCCCCGCCTGGTACCATCCATACTCCCAGGAATATCCTTCTCCTTCGGAAATACCACTACTTTTATATGCAACTACTTGTGTTTTGTCGCAAAAGTCAATATATGTTACCCTTATCCCTGTTAGATCCCAACTTCCCACATAACAGTTGTTTTATTAATCCAGTACTTGCTCCATCCCCAAGTTGTTGTCTTATTCACCGGCCCCCTGTGTCTATGTTCCCCGTGTTCCCATGCACAATTGTTATTGCTAATTAATAGCACAAACTCTTCTTTCAACAGTTGTAGATCAAATCTGGGTCCTAAGGTGTAGATATTATCATCGTACTCACAATACACATTCGACTCATCCCCCCCTTTTGCCCAAAATTTAGGCCAGGTTCCGTTGGCATTGTTCCAATTGCTTGCTGCCACCCCACATAGAGGCAATTTCATTTCTCCTTTAGGTAGGGTAGTACATACCCAACAGTCTGACAGATTAGTAGCCCTTACCAATGTTTCCAGATTTCGTGAATATGTATTCACATCCCGTGTCCATCCCCCTGAAACACAAAGTCCTGGCATGTTGATGACTATTAATGTCATTAATGTCCATCTTTTCGTTGGAGGAGATGTTTCAGGGGTCCGGCCTGCGTTGATGTCCATTGGGGTTCTGGAGCCCTCTTGACGCGAGTCCAATGGATCCAAGCAGCTTGTTCCTTAATCTTTATGGCCGTGTGAGTGGTAAGCAGTACCTGGAAGGGACCTTCCCCCTTTGGCTTCAGTGGTGAATCTGTAAAAGACTTAACATATACATAGTCCCCAGGTTCGATCTCGTGTACTGGTCCATCCAGCCCACGAGCTCTTGTTCCCAGAACCAGTTTTTCTACCTCTCGGAGCTGTTTTTGTTAATTTATCAGGTAATCTGTTAGTATTTCTTTCCCCAGCTCTGTGGATATTCCGTCTTGTACACTATATGGTCTCCCATACAGTATTTCAAAGGGGCTCAAACCTTCTTTGGTTATGGGTTTTGTTCTTATCCCGAGAAGGGCTAAGGGTAGTGATTGAGGCCAGTCCAAGTTAGCTTCCTGGCCTAGTTTCACAATTTGCGTTTTGATCAAGTGATTCATCTTTTCTACTTGACCACTCGATCGTGGGTTGTATGGGGTGTGAAGTTGCCAGTCTATACCCAATAGTCTGCTTACTTTCGAAACAACCCTTGCAGTGAAATGAGATCCTCGGTCCGAGGAAATTACAGCGGGAACCCCGAACCTTGGTATAATTTCATGCAACAATGCTTGGATCACTTCTCTTGTTTTGTTGGTTCGACAGGGAAATGCCTCTGGCCATCCTGAAAAGGTATCAGTTAACACCAATAGGTATCGAAACCCCCTTTTCTTGGAAGTTCTGAAAAATCAATTTGCCATTGTTGTCCCGGATAGTTTCCCTTCCCTATCTGGCCAAATTGGACTCTGGGGCCTGTCTTAGGGTTGTTCTGTAAACATACCTTACACTGCTGAGTGACTTGTTTGACAGTTCAGGTACCTGTAAAGTGCCTCTGTTCCGCAATGGGATTTTCTATGTTCTGCCATGACCACTGCCCATAATAACGAAAAAGGTCACTTGCTGCTGGGCTATATGTTCTTTCTGTGAAGAAACTTTATAGCCATTAAGTCACTTTGGCAGGCAGTAATATTGCATCTAAGAGCTTGAGAATTTCTTCAGCATATTTGATGTGCTTCCCTTGTGTAGATAAGAGTCCTCTTCCTCTCCAGACCGCCCCGTGAGCATGCACTACCCCAAAAGCATATTTAGAATCTGTCCAGATACTTACCCGTTTTCCTTTGGCCAATTCCAGGCCTCGGGTTAGTGCTATAATCTCAGCCTTTTGGGCTGATGTATTTGGGGCCAGGGCCTTGGATTCTATTACCTTCTCTGTGGCGGTTACCGCATAGCCAGCTTTGCGTATCCCCTGTTGAATGAAGCCTCTCCCGTCTGTGAACCAGGAATCCTCTGCATCCTCCAATGGTTCTTCTTTCAGATGTGGTCGGCTGGAGTACATCGCCTCGATTGTTTCCAAGCAGTCGTGGGTCACTGATTCTCCTTCGGTTCCGCTGAGGAAAGAAGCTGGATTGACAATATTAGTTACCGTTATTTCTACATCATCTTGCTCTATCAGGATAGCCTGGTACTTAAGAAACCTCTGAGGTGAAAGCCAATGCCCTCCTTTTACTTCCAGTACTGCTGAGACGGTGTGTGAAACCATAACTGTGATTTTCTGGCCTAGGGTGAACTTACGGGCCTCTTGGATGTTTATTACCACTGCTGCCACCGCTCGGAGACAGCTAGGCCACCTTTTACTTACTTCTTCAAGCTGTTTTTGGAGAAGTATGGCACCGCCCTTCGATAGGGTCCCAAATTCTGGGCTAGGACTCCTAAGGCCATTCCTTGTTTTCATAGGAAAACAACCAGAAAGGTTTAGTAGTGCCAGGTAATCCCAGGCCAGGTGCTTCCATTAACCTCTTTTTTAATTGATGGAAGGCTTTGTCTGCCTCCCTATTCCATATAATATTCTTTGAGTCAGATTTTAATAACTCGTATAGAGGCTTTACCAAAAGTCCGTAGTTATATATCCAGAGACGACACCATCCTGTCATTCCTAGAAAGGTCCGAAGTTCCTTAGGCGTCTGTGGTCGAGGTGTCTGGCAGATGGCCTCTTTCCTCTCCTTCCCCATTGTCCGTTGGCCTGCGGTTATTTCATATCCCAGATAGGTCACTTGCTGCTGGGCTATCTGTGCTTTCTGTGAAGAAACTGTATAGCCATTAAGTCCAAGAAAATTTAACAGGCTCACAGTCCATTTTATGCATGTTTCTCTGGTGTCAGTGGCGAGTAATATATCGTCCACATACTGCAAAACCACTCCTGACCCAAGAGGGCGTTTCCACTGTTCCAAGTCTTTAGCTAGCTGATTTCCAAAAAGTGTCGGGCTATTTTTGAAGCCCTGCGGTAGCACAGTCCATGTAAGCTGTGTTTTCCTCCCAGATTCTGGGTTTTCCCATTCGAATGCAAATAAAAGCTGGCTCTCTGGGCTCAAAGGCAAGGAGAAAAAGGCATCCTTTATGTTCAAAACGGTAAACCATGCCAATTCATATACCACTTTAGTTAGGAGAGTGTATGGATTTGCTACTACCGGATGCAAAACCTCAACAATTCTGTTGATAGCTCTGAGGTCCTGCACTATGCGATAGCTACCATCCTAATTACCATCTTAACTAATTAACATCTTAGCTACCATCCATTACCATCTTAACAGGTAATATTGGAGTGTTTTACTCTGATTCACATTCTTTCAGCATCCCATACTCAATAAACCGATCTATAGTTGGTCGGATCCCCTCCCTGTCCTCTATTCTAAGGGTATACTGTTTAACTCTCACCGGTCGTGCTCCTTGTTGAGGCTTTATCACTATTGGGGAAGCATTTTTTGCTCTCCCCGGCACTCCCGAGGCCCAGACCCCCGGATAAATATGGGCTTTAATCTCCTCAGGCACTCCTGTAGAAATGGGAGTTCCTATTAGGGCCAAACTTAGTATTTCTGTTAGTTGATCTTCTCTTATCAGGAGTTCCATTTTCCCTTTTTTGAATTTAATTTCTGCTCCCAATTGCTCTAATAAATCTCGCCCTAACAGGGGTCTCGGCGAATTTGGCAGATATAAAAATTTGTCTATCCCCAATTGTTTTCCCAATTTGAACTTAAGAGGTTTGAGAAAATATGCCTTTTCGCTCCGGCCAGTGGCTCCTGTTATGTTATAAAATCAGTATCGATAGGGGTCAGAGCTTGATTTAAAACCGAATACGTTGCTCCTGTATCCACCAAAAATTCTATTTCTTGTGGCTTTTTCCCTAGCCTTAGGGTAAGCAGTGGATCCGCTAGGGTAGATTCCCCCGGTCCCCGTCAATCTTCTTTATAATGGGCCTGAATTTTTTCTTTTCGTCTTTTTGGGCACTCATTCTTCCAGTGCCCTCTCTGCTTACACCATACACATTGATCTCTTTCTAATGGTTTCCTAAAATTCCCTGCTTTCGTTTCCCCCCTTGCATATATTGCTACCACCAGTGCCCGTCTGTCCCTTTTCTTATCCTCCCGGTTGTTAAACACTCTCCATGCCTCATCTAACAGAGTCTCTAGATTTCTGCTGCCGGTTGTTCTCAGTTTTTGCAGCTTCCTCCGGATATCGTTGGCAGACTGCCCTAAAAAGAGAGACACTAACTGCTGGATTCCTATCTCTGATCCAGGGTCCGAGGGGGTGTAGCGTCTCATTGCATCTCGTAATTTATCTAGAAACTCCGAGGGACTCTCCTTCGGCCCTCGTCTTACAGCATACAGCATTGACCAGTTAATGGCTTTCGGGATAGCCCTCTCCATCCCTGTTATAATCCAATCTCTGTAAGTTTCTAGCGCCTCTGAGTGAATGCTCCTGTTTGGGTTCCAGTGAGGGTTCTGCAAGGGGAACTGTTCTTTAATGTCCCTTCCTGAATCTTTCAGTTGGTCCGTGGCTATATTGTGAGCAGTTTTTAAAACCAGTTGTTTCTCAGTTTCTGTTAGGTGATCTAATAATAAATGGATATCACTCCAGTCAGGATTGTGCTGCTTTACCAGAAACTGAAAATGTCTAGTAACCCCTACGGGATCATTCCGATAATTCTTTGCACCACTTTTCCAGGTTTCTAAATCAAATGAGGAAAAAGGGACTTTTATCATTACGGCTAGTCCGTCCGGACCCATGGCTTCCCTTAAGGGTGCTTGAAGCGCTGCTTGCTCTGTCCTTTTCCGAGTACGGGACGATACAGGGCTGTCAGGTGGGGTTTTGGATTCAGTTTTGGAATCAGCCTCAGTTTCCCTATCTTCTTGAGGAAACCTTACCCCCTCCAAACGGTCTTCTATTCCCCTAACCGGTGGTAAGTAAGTGTCAAGAAAATAGTCTTCTTTAAGATCCCGAATCTTTTCAGGCTTTGTGCATCTCTGCCCTATGCTACAGGCTGAACAACATCTTTTTATATTAACTTTCATTTCTCCTCGTCTTTCTTTCTCTAAGGCTAGTACCATCGGGTCTTGTGGAGGAAATAGCCCGCAGTCCCGTTGGTACTCTGGGTGGTTCCAAAGGGTGAAAAACATATCCGCATATGTGACTTCATCCCACTTTCCTTCCTCTCTAAGGAACAGCATTAATTGTAGTATAGTATTGTAATAAAGAGTCCCGTTCAGGGCCATTTCTCCTGATCATCTAATTTGTAAAGGGGCCACCTTTGATTACAATATTTAATTAAGGTTTTCTTGTCCACGCTGCCACCTGGTGAGCCCCCGATCTCCTTCCAGTGTGCTAAAATACACCCTAGGGTACTACTTCTCAGTATCTCACTTCCTTGATTTTTGCCCTTTTTATGTTCCTCCTTACCCCCTTAGTTCAGAGGCGATCCTGATCTCCGTGTGTCACTTAGGTGTTACCCCCCCGCTGCCGCTGTCGCTACCTTTATCTCCGGGGTAGGCTATGTCTCCACAGATTATTTGTTTCAACTCTCCCTCCCGCTCGATTTTTTCCCACTCAGTCCAGCTACCACACTGTGGACACCAAAAATCGTCCTCCCGATCTACCCAAACCTCTGTATTACAAGCAAAGCACTTTAAGACAAAAATAGGATCACAAAAGTTATCCGAATGTCCAAGACACTGCCACTTAATATTCTCATTATTAGATTCACACAATGTTTCTGTACAGTCGTTCGTCTGTAGGCTTCATTCGTTTCCGGCCGCTCTCTTCGCGGAGAACACGGAACCGCGGATTGGAACTTCACACTCGCTCTGCAGCAGTGCCGCGTCTCAATCACTCATACAACAATTACAGACAATAACACGGTAGGGATACCTTATGACAAATACACTAAATAATCAACAATATTACCATTCCACCCATTAACCCAAAACCCAGGGATCCCACACCATTAGCCCAAGCTTGAGCATACCCCGGGGCGAGTACACCGACTCTTTACCACGCGTAGGACGTCTCCTCACGACTTACAGGTCCCCTCCAATGAAACCCTAAAACATACCTGGTCCGCAGGAGATGGTCCTTGTCTGTCCCCGCGGTGATCTGGATGAGTTGGGGAGTCCTTCCGAGAAATCTCGGGGGCGCCCAGAGGACTCCCGTCCTCAGAAGGTCCCGCAGCCGGACAGAGGGGGTCCCATCTGGGGTGCCAAATTGACGCTCGAAAACAAACATTACAACTCGCAGACAGTTATAAAGCAGGTATGTTTATTGCAGCGCTGGGTGCAAGGGGGATTTCTCCGCCAAACTTTTACACCGGTTTGTGAAGCAAGCGTCCATTTATGGTAAAAAGCATACATATTCATTATGGTGGGCAGGTTATTAAAATTAAAGGCGTTACTATTCTAATTATTTCCAAGAACTCATTATCAAAAATCTCCTCCCCTGTCCTGACCAGATGGACACCTTTCCCAGACAGTTAGGTTCCTTCTCAGCACCTCCTTAGCATGCAGCTGCTCCCGCTATCTTATACACAAAGCCATATATTTATCTTGGAATTCTGGGGCCCCGAGCTTTTCTTCTTTCCCAGACTGTAATACATCCGCACTAACAAACAGGAACCGTTCGTTTTCTGAATCAAAGGAGCGGCGATATCGGGAGAGCGTTCAGCGGCACTCGGAGGCACACGGTGGTACCGCTGTGAGCTCGGCAGTGCGCCCGGCGGCACCCCAGGCACTGTGGTGAAGGAGCAGCGATATCGGGAGAGCGCTCGGCGGCACTCGGAGGCGCGCTGTGGCACCGCGGCGAGATCCCGAGAGTGCCCGCTGGCACTTGCCGGCGCACGGTGGTAGCGCGGAGAGCTCAGCAGAGCGCCCGGCAGCACCCCGAGGAGCGGGATGAGCGTGCGTAGGGTCGACCGGACGCACAGCGGCACCTGGAGGCGCACGGTGGTAGTGCGGCAAGCTCGGGAGAGCGCCCGGCGGCACCCCGAGCACCGTGGTGAAGGAGCGGCGATATCGGGAGAGCGCCTGGCGGCACCCCGACGTGCAGGGTCAACGAGTGGCGATACCGGGAGAGCGCTCGGCGGCACTCGGAGGCGCACGGTGGTATCGCTGCGAGCTCAGGAGAGCGCCCGGCTGCACCCCGAGCACCGTGGTGAAGGAGCGGCGATATCGGGAGAGCGCCTGGCGGCACCCCGACGTGCAGGGTCAACGAGTGGCGATACCGGGAGAGCGCTCGGCGGCACTCGGAGGCGCACGGTGGTATCGCTGCGAGCTCAGGAGAGCGCCCGGCTGCACCCCGAGCACCGTGGTGAAGGAGCGGCGATATCGGGAGAGCGCCTGGCGGCACCCCGACGTGCAGGGTCAACGAGTGGCGATACCGGGAGAGCGCTCGGCGGCACTTGGAGGCGCACGGTGGTACCGCGGCGAGATCCCGAGAGCACCCAGCGGCACTCACATGCGCAGGGTGGAGCGCGAAGAGCTCGGGAGAGCGTCCGGCGGCACCCCGAGGAGCGGGATGAGCGTGCGTCGGGTCGACCGGATGCACAGCGGCACCTGGAGGCGCACGGTGGTAGCGCGACGAGCTCGGGAGAGCTCCCGGTGGCACCCCGAGCAGCGGGATGAGCGTGCGTCGGGTAGACCGGACGTACAGCGGCACCTGGAGGCGCACGGTGGTAGTGCGGCGAGCTCGGCAGAGCGCCCGGCGGCACCCCAAGGAGCGGGGTCAACGAGTGGCGATATCGGGAGAGCGCTCGGCGGCACTCGGAGGCACACGGTGGTACCGCGGCGAGATCCCGAGAGCACCCAGCGGCACTCACATGCGCAGGGTGGAGCGCGAAGAGCTCGGGAGAGCGTCCGGCGGCACCCCGAGGAGCGGGATGAGCGTGCGTCGGGTCGACCGGATGCACAGCGGCACCTGGAGGCGCACGGTGGTAGCGCGACGAGCTCGGGAGAGCTCCCGGTGGCACCCAGACAAGCAGGGTGAAGGAGCGGCGATATCGGGAGAGCGCTCGGCGGCACTCGGAGGCGCGCTGTGGTACCGCGGCGAGATCCCGAGAGCACCCACCGGCACTCGCATGCACAGGGTGGAGCGCGAAGAGCTCGGGAGAGCGTCCGGCGGCACCCCGAGGAGCGGGATGAGCGTGCGTCGGGTGGGCCGGACACAGAGTGGCACCTGGAGGCGCACGGTAGTAGTGCGGCGAGCTCGGGAGAGCGCCCGGCGGCACCCCGACGCGCGTGGTCAACGAGTGTCGATACCGGGAGAGCGCTCGGCGGCACTCGGAGGCGCACGGTGGTACCGCGGCGAGCTCGGCAGTGCGCCCGGCGGCACCCCGAGCACCGTGGTGAAGGAGCGGCGATATCGGGAGAGCGCTCGGCGGCACTCGGAGGCGCGCTGTGGTACCGCGGCGAGATCCCGAGAGCACCCACCGGCACTCGCATGCGCAGGGTGGAGCGTGAAGAGCTCGGGAGAGCGTCCGGCGGCACCCCGAGGAGCGGGATGAGCGTGCGTCGGGTCGACCGGACGCACAGCGGCACCTGGAGGCGCACGGTGGTAGCGCGACGAGCTCGGGAGAGCGCCCGGTGGCACCCCGAGGAGCGGGATGAGCGTGCGTCGGGTCGACCGGACGTACAGCGGCACCTGGAGGCGCACGGTGGTAGTGCGGCGAGCTCGGCAGAGCGCCCGGCGGCACCCCGAGGAGCGGGGTGAAGGAGCGGCGATATCGGGAGAGTGCTCGGCGGCAACCGAGGAGCGGGATGAGCATGCGCCGGGTCGACCGGACGCACAGCGACACCCGGAAGCTCACGGTGGTAGCGCGGCGAGCTCGGAAGAGCCCCGCAGCACCCTGAAGAGCGGGGTGAAGGATCGGTGTGGTCGGGAGGAGGCGGAGCGACAGCCGGAGGCGCAGGGTGGTAGCGTGGTGAGCTCGGACAGTGCCCGGCGGCACCCCGAAGAGCGCGCTGAGGGCACGGGTGAGTCGGACGAGGACTCGTCGGCACCCCGAAGGGCAGGGGGAGCGGCTCGGGCAGGTGGGACGTGCGCCCGTCACCATCCCGAGGGGTGGGTTAAGGCTCGGCGGGATCGAGTTGGCGCCCGACGGCACCCAGAGGGGTGGGATGAAGGTGCGTTGGGGTTGGGAGGATGCGCAGCGACACCCGGAGGCGCAGAGCGGTAGCGCAGCAAGCTCGGCAGAGCGCCCGGAGGCACCCTGCCGAGCGGGGTGTATATACGGAGCGGTCGGAAGGCAAACTGCGACACCTGGAGGAGCACGGTAGTAGCGCGGCGAGCTCGGGAGAGCCCCGCATCACCCTGAAGAGCGGGGTGATGAATCGGCGTGGTCGGGAGGACGCGCAGCAACACGCAGAGGCGCACGCTGGTACAACGGCGAGCTCGGACAAGGGTTCCAGAGCTCGGGACTCTGTAGGGTTCCAGAGGGGCTGGTAGGGTTCCGTCGAAATCTGAAGGGTTCCCTAGGGGCCCGTAGAGTCCCGTAGATTTCCGTAGGGGCCTGTAGGGTTGTGTAAGTGCCCGCAGGGGTTGGTAGGAGCTTGTAGGGTGCCATATGTTTCCGGAGGGTTGTGTAGGGTTCCGTAGGGGCCTGTGGTGTTCCCTAGGGCCCTGCAGAGTCTGTAGAGTTCCCGGTGGCACTCGCCGGCGCTGGGTGTTAGCGCGTCGAGCTCGGGAGAGCGCTTGGCTGCAACCGTAGGCGCAGAGTCAACGAGTGGCGATACCGGTAGAGCGGTCGGCGGCACTAGGAGGCGCGCGGTGGTACTGCTGCGAGTGCGGCTGATCTCCCGGCGGCACCCCGAGCACCGTGGTGAAGGTGACGCGCGGAAACAAACATTACAACTCGCAGAGAGTTATAAAGCAGGTATGTTTATTGCAGTGCTGGGTGCAAGTGGGAATTCTCCGCCAAACTTGTACACCGATTTGTGAAGCAAGCGTCCATTTATGGTGAAAAGCATACATATTCATTATGGTGGTCAGGTTGTTATAATTAAAGGCGTTACTATTCTAATTATTTCCAAGAACTCATTATCAAAAATCTCCTCCCCTGTCCTGACCAGATGGACACCTTTTCCAGACAGTTAGGTTCCTTCTCAGCACCTCCTTAGCATGCAGCTGCTCCCGCTATCTTATACACAAGGCCATTTCTTTATCTTGGAATGCTGGGGCCCCAAGATTTTGTTCTTTCCCAGGCTGTATTACATCCGCACTAACAAACTGTAACCGTTCGTTTTCTGAATCAAGTCCCCCCTTTTCTTTCCACTTCGTAAATTCTTTTACAATGACCTATAACACATTCTCACTCCCCATCTTATTTCTAAAATACTTCCCAGATTCCACTCTTTCACGGAGCTGATGCTTCTTCCATTGAATGTGTTCTTCTTTGGCCCCCCGGTACAACACATAAGACATCTAATTGATGCACACACTAAAGTTCCTAACATAAGTATTTCTTTTAGAAAGATAAACATTCGCTTATGCCAAGCCAATTTAGGTAACCACGAGGTTAACTTTTCCCAAAGATCAGAAAACCCGAATGTGGTGTCATCTTGCGCAGTCAAATGCAAAATCTGAGTTTTAGCAATGAGATTTTTGTAAGTCTTTCTCTATTCTCCCATTCTGGTTTATATATGAACAACACCTTTAATTAATCACTGCACATAAACCTCTTTCTTTCCAGGTTAATAAGTCTAATACCATTCTGTTTTGTCCCACCACATTTGCTAATGACTGGACTTCTTGTTGAAGTTCTTGTATAGCATCGATTGTAGATTTCTCAAGCACTTCTATTGTGGCCGATATGTTCACAATTGCCTTTTCCAATTCACTGACGCCCAGGAACTGTATAAACCATCTTACAAAGCTGTGGAACCTTGTTCCCCTCGTCACTAGAGGGTTTTCCACTCCCCGAATTCTCCTCCAAGGTGTTCCCAGCATTCCTGAGGGGATTTCAGACTGATTAAACACCGTATCCTGGCTAATTAGATAGCCTATCGTGCAAGTTCCCTTCCATCCTCCGGGCAGCTGTTTTCTACTATATCCATCTCCACACAACAACCAATACCCTTTAGGTATCTTACAGGGTCCAATAGTTGCAATCAAATTGTCACCTAAAAATTTCCCCGCCTGGTACCATCCATACTCCCAGGAATATCCTTCTCCTTCGGAAATACCACTACTTTTATATGCAACTACTTGTGTTTTGTCGCAAAAGTCTATATATGTTACCCTTATCCCTGTTAGATCCCAACTTCCCACATAACAGTTGTTTTATTAATCCAGTACTTGCTCCATCCCCAAGTTGTTGTCTTATTCACCGGCCCCCTGTGTCTATGTTCCCCGTGTTCCCATGCACAATTGTTATTGCTAATTAATAGCACAAACTCTTCTTTCAACAGTTGTAGATCAAATCTGGGTCCTAAGGTGTAGATATTATCATCGTACTCACAATACACATTCGACTCATCCCCCCCTTTTGCCCAAAATTTAGGCCAGGTTCCGTTGGCATTGTTCCAATTGCTTGCTGCCACCCCACATAGAGGCAATTTCATTTCTCCTTTAGGTAGGATAGTACATACCCAACAGTCTGACAGATTAGTAGCCCTTACCAATGTTTCCAGATTTCGTGAATATGTATTCACATCCCGTGTCCATCCCCCTGAAACACAAAGTCCTGGCATGTTGATGACTATTAATGTCATTAATGTCCATCTTTTCGTTGGAGGAGATGTTTCAGGGGTCCGGCCTGCGTTGATGTCCATTGGGGTTCTGGAGCCCTCTTGACGCGAGTCCAATGGATCCAAGCAGCTTGTTCCTTAATCTTTATGGCCGTGTGAGTGGTAAGCAGTACCTGGAAGGGACCTTCCCCCTTTGGCTTCAGTGGTGAATCTGTAAAAGACTTAACATATACATAGTCCCCAGGTTCGATCTCGTGTACTGGTCCATCCAGCCCACGAGCTCTTGTTCCCAGAACCAGTTTTTCTACCTCTCGGAGCTGTTTTTGTTAATTTATCAGGTAATCTGTTAGTATTTCTTTCCCCAGCTCTGTGGATATTCCGTCTTGTACACTATATGGTCTCCCATACAGTATTTCAAAGGGGCTCAAACCTTCTTTGGTTATGGGTTTTGTTCTTATCCCGAGAAGGGCTAAGGGTAGTGATTGAGGCCAGTCCAAGTTAGCTTCCTGGCCTAGTTTCACAATTTGCGTTTTGATCAAGTGATTCATCTTTTCTACTTGACCACTCGATCGTGGGTTGTATGGGGTGTGAAGTTGCCAGTCTATACCCAATAGTCTGCTTACTTTCGAAACAACCCTTGCAGTGAAATGAGATCCTCGGTCCGAGGAAATTACAGCGGGAACCCCGAACCTTGGTATAATTTCATGCAACAATGCTTGGATCACTTCTCTTGTTTTGTTGGTTCGACAGGGAAATGCCTCTGGCCATCCTGAAAAGGTATCAGTTAACACCAATAGGTATCGAAACCCCCTTTTCTTGGAAGTTCTGAAAAATCAATTTGCCATTGTTGTCCCGGATAGTTTCCCTTCCCTATCTGGCCAAATTGGACTCTGGGGCCTGTCTTAGGGTTGTTCTGTAAACATACCTTACACTGCTGAGTGACTTGTTTGACAGTTCAGGTACCTGTAAAGTGCCTCTGTTCCGCAATGGGATTTTCTATGTTCTGCCATGACCACTGCCCATAATAACGAAAAAGGTCACTTGCTGCTGGGCTATATGTTCTTTCTGTGAAGAAACTTTATAGCCATTAAGTCACTTTGGCAGGCAGTAATATTGCATCTAAGAGCTTGAGAATTTCTTCAGCATATTTGATGTGCTTCCCTTGTGTAGATAAGAGTCCTCTTCCTCTCCAGACCGCCCCGTGAGCATGCACTACCCCAAAAGCATATTTAGAATCTGTCCAGATACTTACCCGTTTTCCTTTGGCCAATTCCAGGCCTCGGGTTAGTGCTATAATCTCAGCCTTTTGGGCTGATGTATTTGGGGCCAGGGCCTTGGATTCTATTACCTTCTCTGTGGCGGTTACCGCATAGCCAGCTTTGCGTATCCCCTGTTGAATGAAGCCTCTCCCGTCTGTGAACCAGGAATCCTCTGCATCCTCCAATGGTTCTTCTTTCAGATGTGGTCGGCTGGAGTACATCGCCTCGATTGTTTCCAAGCAGTCGTGGGTCACTGATTCTCCTTCGGTTCCGCTGAGGAAAGAAGCTGGATTGACAATATTAGTTACCGTTATTTCTACATCATCTTGCTCTATCAGGATAGCCTGGTACTTAAGAAACCTCTGAGGTGAAAGCCAATGCCCTCCTTTTACTTCCAGTACTGCTGAGACGGTGTGTGAAACCATAACTGTGATTTTCTGGCCTAGGGTGAACTTACGGGCCTCTTGGATGTTTATTACCACTGCTGCCACCGCTCGGAGACAGCTAGGCCACCTTTTACTTACTTCTTCAAGCTGTTTTTGGAGAAGTATGGCACCGCCCTTCGATAGGGTCCCAAATTCTGGGCTAGGACTCCTAAGGCCATTCCTTGTTTTCATAGGAAAACAACCAGAAAGGTTTAGTAGTGCCAGGTAATCCCAGGCCAGGTGCTTCCATTAACCTCTTTTTTAATTGATGGAAGGCTTTGTCTGCCTCCCTATTCCATATAATATTCTTTGAGTCAGATTTTAATAACTCGTATAGAGGCTTTACCAAAAGTCCGTAGTTATATATCCAGAGACGACACCATCCTGTCATTCCTAGAAAGGTCCGAAGTTCCTTAGGCGTCTGTGGTCGAGGTGTCTGGCAGATGGCCTCTTTCCTCTCCTTCCCCATTGTCCGTTGGCCTGCGGTTATTTCATATCCCAGATAGGTCACTTGCTGCTGGGCTATCTGTGCTTTCTGTGAAGAAACTGTATAGCCATTAAGTCCAAGAAAATTTAACAGGCTCACAGTCCATTTTATGCATGTTTCTCTGGTGTCAGTGGCGAGTAATATATCGTCCACATACTGCAAAACCACTCCTGACCCAAGCGGGCGTTTCCACTGTTCCAAGTCTTTAGCTAGCTGATTTCCAAAAAGTGTCGGGCTATTTTTGAAGCCCTGCGGTAGCACAGTCCATGTAAGCTGTGTTTTCCTCCCAGATTCTGGGTTTTCCCATTCGAATGCAAATAAAAGCTGGCTCTCTGGGCTCAAAGGCAAGGAGAAAAAGGCATCCTTTATGTTCAAAACGGTAAACCATGCCAATTCATATACCACTTTAGTTAGGAGAGTGTATGGATTTGCTACTACCGGATGCAAAACCTCAACAATTCTGTTGATAGCTCTGAGGTCCTGCACTATGCGATAGCTACCATCCTAATTACCATCTTAACTAATTAACATCTTAGCTACCATCCATTACCATCTTAACAGGTAATATTGGAGTGTTTTACTCTGATTCACATTCTTTCAGCATCCCATACTCAATAAACCGATCTATAGTTGGTCGGATCCCCTCCCTGTCCTCTATTCTAAGGGTATACTGTTTAACTCTCACCGGTCGTGCTCCTTGTTGAGGCTTTATCACTATTGGGGAAGCATTTTTTGCTCTCCCCGGCACTCCCGAGGCCCAGACCCCCGGATAAATATGGGCTTTAATCTCCTCAGGCACTCCTGTAGAAATGGGAGTTCCTATTAGGGCCAAACTTAGTATTTCTGTTAGTTGATCTTCTCTTATCAGGAGTTCCATTTTCCCTTTTTTGAATTTAATTTCTGCTCCCAATTGCTCTAATAAATCTCGCCCTAACAGGGGTCTCGGCGAATTTGGCAGATATAAAAATTTGTCTATCCCCAATTGTTTTCCCAATTTGAACTTAAGAGGTTTGAGAAAATATGCCTTTTCGCTCCGGCCAGTGGCTCCTGTTATGTTATAAAATCAGTATCGATAGGGGTCAGAGCTTGATTTAAAACCGAATACGTTGCTCCTGTATCCACCAAAAATTCTATTTCTTGTGGCTTTTTCCCTAGCCTTAGGGTAAGCAGTGGATCCGCTAGGGTAGATTCCCCCGGTCCCCGTCAATCTTCTTTATAATGGGCCTGAATTTTTTCTTTTCGTCTTTTTGGGCACTCATTCTTCCAGTGCCCTCTCTGCTTACACCATACACATTGATCTCTTTCTAATGGTTTCCTAAAATTCCCTGCTTTCGTTTCCCCCCTTGCATATATTGCTACCACCAGTGCCCGTCTGTCCCTTTTCTTATCCTCCCGGTTGTTAAACACTCTCCATGCCTCATCTAACAGAGTCTCTAGATTTCTGCTGCCGGTTGTTCTCAGTTTTTGCAGCTTCCTCCGGATATCGTTGGCAGACTGCCCTAAAAAGAGAGACACTAACTGCTGGATTCCTATCTCTGATCCAGGGTCCGAGGGGGTGTAGCGTCTCATTGCATCTCGTAATTTATCTAGAAACTCCGAGGGACTCTCCTTCGGCCCTCGTCTTACAGCATACAGCATTGACCAGTTAATGGCTTTCGGGATAGCCCTCTCCATCCCTGTTATAATCCAATCTCTGTAAGTTTCTGGCGCCTCTGAGTGAATGCTCCTGTTTGGGTTCCAGTGAGGGTTCTGCAAGGGGAACTGTTCTTTAATGTCCCTTCCTGAATCTTTCAGTTGGTCCGTGGCTATATTGTGAGCAGTTTTTAAAACCAGTTGTTTCTCAGTTTCTGTTAGGTGATCTAATAATAAATGGATATCACTCCAGTCAGGATTGTGCTGCTTTACCAGAAACTGAAAATGTCTAGTAACCCCTACGGGATCATTCCGATAATTCTTTGCACCACTTTTCCAGGTTTCTAAATCAAATGAGGAAAAAGGGACTTTTATCATTACGGCTAGTCCGTCCGGACCCATGGCTTCCCTTAAGGGTGCTTGAAGCGCTGCTTGCTCTGTCCTTTTCCGAGTACGGGACGATACAGGGCTGTCAGGTGGGGTTTTGGATTCAGTTTTGGAATCAGCCTCAGTTTCCCTATCTTCTTGAGGAAACCTTACCCCCTCCAAACGGTCTTCTATTCCCCTAACCGGTGGTAAGTAAGTGTCAAGAAAATAGTCTTCTTTAAGATCCCGAATCTTTTCAGGCTTTGTGCATCTCTGCCCTATGCTACAGGCTGAACAACATCTTTTTATATTAACTTTCATTTCTCCTCGTCTTTCTTTCTCTAAGGCTAGTACCATCGGGTCTTGTGGAGGAAATAGCCCGCAGTCCCGTTGGTACTCTGGGTGGTTCCAAAGGGTGAAAAACATATCCGCATATGTGACTTCATCCCACTTTCCTTCCTCTCTAAGGAACAGCATTAATTGTAGTATAGTATTGTAATAAAGAGTCCCGTTCAGGGCCATTTCTCCTGATCATCTAATTTGTAAAGGGGCCACCTTTGATTACAATATTTAATTAAGGTTTTCTTGTCCACGCTGCCACCTGGTGAGCCCCCGATCTCCTTCCAGTGTGCTAAAATACACCCTAGGGTACTACTTCTCAGTATCTCACTTCCTTGATTTTTGCCCTTTTTATGTTCCTCCTTACCCCCTTAGTTCAGAGGCGATCCTGATCTCCGTGTGTCACTTAGGTGTTACCCCCCCGCTGCCGCTGTCGCTACCTTTATCTCCGGGGTAGGCTATGTCTCCACAGATTATTTGTTTCAACTCTCCCGCCCGCTCGATTTTTTCCCACTCAGTCCAGCTACCACACTGTGGACACCAAAAATCGTCCTCCCGATCTACCCAAACCTCTGTATTACAAGCAAAGCACTTTAAGACAAAAATAGGATCACAAAAGTTATCCGAATGTCCAAGACACTGCCACTTAATATTCTCATTATTAGATTCACACAATGTTTCTGTACAGTCGTTCGTCTGTAGGCTTCATTCGTTTCCGGCCGCTCTCTTCGCGGAGAACACGGAACCGCGGATTGGAACTTCACACTCGCTCTGCAGCAGTGCCGCGTCTCAATCACTCATACAACAATTACAGACAATAACACGGTAGGGATACCTTATGACAAATACACTAAATAATCAACAATATTACCATTCCACCCATTAACCCAAAACCCAGGGATCCCACACCATTAGCCCAAGCTTGAGCATACCCCGGGGCGAGTACACCGACTCTTTACCACGCGTAGGACGTCTCCTCACGACTTACAGGTCCCCTCCAATGAAACCCTAAAACATACCTGGTCCGCAGGAGATGGTCCTTGTCTGTCCCCGCGGTGATCTGGATGAGTTGGGGAGTCCTTCCGAGAAATCTCGGGGGCGCCCAGAGGACTCCCGTCCTCAGAAGGTCCCGCAGCCGGACAGAGGGGGTCCCATCTGGGGTGCCAAATTGACGCTCGAAAACAAACATTACAACTCGCAGACAGTTATAAAGCAGGTATGTTTATTGCAGCGCTGGGTGCAAGGGGGATTTCTCCGCCAAACTTTTACACCGGTTTGTGAAGCAAGCGTCCATTTATGGTAAAAAGCATACATATTCATTATGGTGGGCAGGTTATTAAAATTAAAGGCGTTACTATTCTAATTATTTCCAAGAACTCATTATCAAAAATCTCCTCCCCTGTCCTGACCAGATGGACACCTTTCCCAGACAGTTAGGTTCCTTCTCAGCACCTCCTTAGCATGCAGCTGCTCCCGCTATCTTATACACAAGGCCATTTCTTTATCTTGGAATGCTGGGGCCCCAAGATTTTGTTCTTTCCCAGGCTGTATTACATCCGCACTAACAAACTGTAACCGTTCGTTTTCTGAATCAAGTCCCCCCTTTTCTTTCCACTTCGTAAATTCTTTTACAATGACCTATAACACATTCTCACTCCCCATCTTATTTCTAAAATACTTCCCAGATTCCACTCTTTCACGGAGCTGATGCTTCTTCCATTGAATGTGTTCTTCTTTGGCCCCCCGGTACAACACATAAGACATCTAATTGATGCACACACTAAAGTTCCTAACATAAGTATTGCTTTTAGAAAGATAAACATTCGCTTATGCCAAGCCAATTTAGGTAACCACGAGGTTAACTTTTCCCAAAGATCAGAAAACCCGAATGTGGTGTCATCTTGCGCAGTCAAATGCAAAATCTGAGTTTTAGCAATGAGATTTTTGTAAGTCTTTCTCTATTCTCCCATTCTGGTTTATATATGAACAACACCTTTAATTAATCACTGCACATAAACCTCTTTCTTTCCAGGTTAATAAGTCTAATACCATTCTGTTTTGTCCCACCACATTTGCTAATGACTGGACTTCTTGTTGAAGTTCTTGTATAGCATCGATTGTAGATTTCTCAAGCACTTCTATAGTGGCCGATATGTTCACAATTGCCTTTTCCAATTCACTGACGCCCAGGAACTGTATAAACCATCTTACAAAGCTGTGGAACCTTGTTCCCCTCGTCACTAGAGGGTTTTCCACTCCCCGAATTCTCCTCCAAGGTGTTCCCAGCATTCCTGAGGGGATTTCAGACTGATTAAACACCGTATCCTGGCTAATTAGATAGCCTATCGTGCAAGTTCCCTTCCATCCTCCGGGCAGCTGTTTTCTACTATATCCATCTCCACACAACAACCAATACCCTTTAGGTATCTTACAGGGTCCAATAGTTGCAATCAAATTGTCACCTAAAAATTTCCCCGCCTGGTACCATCCATACTCCCAGGAATATCCTTCTCCTTCGGAAATACCACTACTTTTATATGCAACTACTTGTGTTTTGTCGCAAAAGTCTATATATGTTACCCTTATCCCTGTTAGATCCCAACTTCCCACATAACAGTTGTTTTATTAATCCAGTACTTGCTCCATCCCCAAGTTGTTGTCTTATTCACCGGCCCCCTGTGTCTATGTTCCCCGTGTTCCCATGCACAATTGTTATTGCTAATTAATAGCACAAACTCTTCTTTCAACAGTTGTAGATCAAATCTGGGTCCTAAGGTGTAGATATTATCATCGTACTCACAATACACATTCGACTCATCCCCCCCTTTTGCCCAAAATTTAGGCCAGGTTCCGTTGGCATTGTTCCAATTGCTTGCTGCCACCCCACATAGAGGCAATTTCATTTCTCCTTTAGGTAGGGTAGTACATACCCAACAGTCTGACAGATTAGTAGCCCTTACCAATGTTTCCAGATTTCGTGAATATGTATTCACATCCCGTGTCCATCCCCCTGAAACACAAAGTCCTGGCATGTTGATGACTATTAATGTCATTAATGTCCATCTTTTCGTTGGAGGAGATGTTTCAGGGGTCCGGCCTGCGTTGATGTCCATTGGGGTTCTGGAGCCCTCTTGACGCGAGTCCAATGGATCCAAGCAGCTTGTTCCTTAATCTTTATGGCCGTGTGAGTGGTAAGCAGTACCTGGAAGGGACCTTCCCCCTTTGGCTTCAGTGGTGAATCTGTAAAAGACTTAACATATACATAGTCCCCAGGTTCGATCTCGTGTACTGGTCCATCCAGCCCACGAGCTCTTGTTCCCAGAACCAGTTTTTCTACCTCTCGGAGCTGTTTTTGTAAATTTATCAGGTAATCTGTTAGTATTTCTTTCCCCAGCTCTGTGGATATTCCGTCTTGTACACTATATGGTCTCCCATACAGTATTTCAAAGGGGCTCAAACCTTCTTTGGTTATGGGTTTTGTTCTTATCCCGAGAAGGGCTAAGGGTAGTGATTGAGGCCAGTCCAAGTTAGCTTCCTGGCCTAGTTTCACAATTTGCGTTTTGATCAAGTGATTCATCTTTTCTACTTGACCACTCGATCGTGGGTTGTATGGGGTGTGAAGTTGCCAGTCTATACCCAATAGTCTGCTTACTTTCGAAACAACCCTTGCAGTGAAATGAGATCCTCGGTCCGAGGAAATTACAGCGGGAACCCCGAACCTTGGTATAATTTCATGCAACAATGCTTGGATCACTTCTCTTGTTTTGTTGGTTCGACAGGGAAATGCCTCTGGCCATCCTGAAAAGGTATCAGTTAACACCAATAGGTATCGAAACCCCCTTTTCTTGGAAGTTCTGAAAAATCAATTTGCCATTGTTGTCCCGGATAGTTTCCCTTCCCTATCTGGCCAAATTGGACTCTGGGGCCTGTCTTAGGGTTGTTCTGTAAACATACCTTACACTGCTGAGTGACTTGTTTGACAGTTCAGGTACCTGTAAAGTGCCTCTGTTCCGCAATGGGATTTTCTATGTTCTGCCATGACCACTGCCCATAATAACGAAAAAGGTCACTTGCTGCTGGGCTATATGTTCTTTCTGTGAAGAAACTTTATAGCCATTAAGTCACTTTGGCAGGCAGTAATATTGCATCTAAGAGCTTGAGAATTTCTTCAGCATATTTGATGTGCTTCCCTTGTGTAGATAAGAGTCCTCTTCCTCTCCAGACCGCCCCGTGAGCATGCACTACCCCAAAAGCATATTTAGAATCTGTCCAGATACTTACCCGTTTTCCTTTGGCCAATTCCAGGCCTCGGGTTAGTGCTATAATCTCAGCCTTTTGGGCTGATGTATTTGGGGCCAGGGCCTTGGATTCTATTACCTTCTCTGTGGCGGTTACCGCATAGCCAGCTTTGCGTATCCCCTGTTGAATGAAGCCTCTCCCGTCTGTGAACCAGGAATCCTCTGCATCCTCCAATGGTTCTTCTTTCAGATGTGGTCGGCTGGAGTACATCGCCTCGATTGTTTCCAAGCAGTCGTGGGTCACTGATTCTCCTTCGGTTCCGCTGAGGAAAGAAGCTGGATTGACAATATTAGTTACCGTTATTTCTACATCATCTTGCTCTATCAGGATAGCCTGGTACTTAAGAAACCTCTGAGGTGAAAGCCAATGCCCTCCTTTTACTTCCAGTACTGCTGAGACGGTGTGTGAAACCATAACTGTGATTTTCTGGCCTAGGGTGAACTTACGGGCCTCTTGGATGTTTATTACCACTGCTGCCACCGCTCGGAGACAGCTAGGCCACCTTTTACTTACTTCTTCAAGCTGTTTTTGGAGAAGTATGGCACCGCCCTTCGATAGGGTCCCAAATTCTGGGCTAGGACTCCTAAGGCCATTCCTTGTTTTCATAGGAAAACAACCAGAAAGGTTTAGTAGTGCCAGGTAATCCCAGGCCAGGTGCTTCCATTAACCTCTTTTTTAATTGATGGAAGGCTTTGTCTGCCTCCCTATTCCATATAATAATCTTTGAGTCAGATTTTAATAACTCGTATAGAGGCTTTACCAAAAGTCCGTAGTTATATATCCAGAGACGACACCATCCTGTCATTCCTAGAAAGGTCCGAAGTTCCTTAGGCGTCTGTGGTCGAGGTGTCTGGCAGATGGCCTCTTTCCTCTCCTTCCCCATTGTCCGTTGGCCTGCGGTTATTTCATATCCCAGATAGGTCACTTGCTGCTGGGCTATCTGTGCTTTCTGTGAAGAAACTGTATAGCCATTAAGTCCAAGAAAATTTAACAGGCTCACAGTCCATTTTATGCATGTTTCTCTGGTGTCAGTGGCGAGTAATATATCGTCCACATACTGCAAAACCACTCCTGACCCAAGCGGGCGTTTCCACTGTTCCAAGTCTTTAGCTAGCTGATTTCCAAAAAGTGTCGGGCTATTTTTGAAGCCCTGCGGTAGCACAGTCCATGTAAGCTGTGTTTTCCTCCCAGATTCTGGGTTTTCCCATTCGAATGCAAATAAAAGCTGGCTCTCTGGGCTCAAAGGCAAGGAGAAAAAGGCATCCTTTATGTTCAAAACGGTAAACCATGCCAATTCATATACCACTTTAGTTAGGAGAGTGTATGGATTTGCTACTACCGGATGCAAAACCTCAACAATTCTGTTGATAGCTCTGAGGTCCTGCACTATGCGATAGCTACCATCCTAATTACCATCTTAACTAATTAACATCTTAGCTACCATCCATTACCATCTTAACAGGTAATATTGGAGTGTTTTACTCTGATTCACATTCTTTCAGCATCCCATACTCAATAAACCGATCTATAGTTGGTCGGATCCCCTCCCTGTCCTCTATTCTAAGGGTATACTGTTTAACTCTCACCGGTCGTGCTCCTTGTTGAGGCTTTATCACTATTGGGGAAGCATTTTTTGCTCTCCCCGGCACTCCCGAGGCCCAGACCCCCGGATAAATATGGGCTTTAATCTCCTCAGGCACTCCTGTAGAAATGGGAGTTCCTATTAGGGCCAAACTTAGTATTTCTGTTAGTTGATCTTCTCTTATCAGGAGTTCCATTTTCCCTTTTTTGAATTTAATTTCTGCTCCCAATTGCTCTAATAAATCTCGCCCTAACAGGGGTCTCGGCGAATTTGGCAGATATAAAAATTTGTCTATCCCCAATTGTTTTCCCAATTTGAACTTAAGAGGTTTGAGAAAATATGCCTTTTCGCTCCGGCCAGTGGCTCCTGTTATGTTATAAAATCAGTATCGATAGGGGTCAGAGCTTGATTTAAAACCGAATACGTTGCTCCTGTATCCACCAAAAATTCTATTTCTTGTGGCTTTTTCCCTAGCCTTAGGGTAAGCAGTGGATCCGCTAGGGTAGATTCCCCCGGTCCCCGTCAATCTTCTTTATAATGGGCCTGAATTTTTTCTTTTCGTCTTTTTGGGCACTCATTCTTCCAGTGCCCTCTCTGCTTACACCATACACATTGATCTCTTTCTAATGGTTTCCTAAAATTCCCTGCTTTCGTTTCCCCCCTTGCATGTATTGCTACCACCAGTGCCCGTCTGTCCCTTTTCTTATCCTCCCGGTTGTTAAACACTCTCCATGCCTCATCTAACAGAGTCTCTAGATTTCTGCTGCCGGTTGTTCTCAGTTTTTGCAGCTTCCTCCGGATATCGTTGGCAGACTGCCCTAAAAAGAGAGACACTAACTGCTGGATTCCTATCTCTGATCCAGGGTCCGAGGGGGTGTAGCGTCTCATTGCATCTCGTAATTTATCTAGAAACTCCGAGGGACTCTCCTTCGGCCCTCGTCTTACAGCATACAGCATTGACCAGTTAATGGCTTTCGGGATAGCCCTCTCCATCCCTGTTATAATCCAATCTCTGTAAGTTTCTGGCGCCTCTGAGTGAATGCTCCTGTTTGGGTTCCAGTGAGGGTTCTGCAAGGGGAACTGTTCTTTAATGTCCCTTCCTGAATCTTTCAGTTGGTCCGTGGCTATATTGTGAGCAGTTTTTAAAACCAGTTGTTTCTCAGTTTCTGTTAGGTGATCTAATAATAAATGGATATCACTCCAGTCAGGATTGTGCTGCTTTACCAGAAACTGAAAATGTCTAGTAACCCCTACGGGATCATTCCGATAATTCTTTGCACCACTTTTCCAGGTTTCTAAATCAAATGAGGAAAAAGGGACTTTTATCATTACGGCTAGTCCGTCCGGACCCATGGCTTCCCTTAAGGGTGCTTGAAGCGCTGCTTGCTCTGTCCTTTTCCGAGTACGGGACGATACAGGGCTGTCAGGTGGGGTTTTGGATTCAGTTTTGGAATCAGCTTCTGTTTCTCTATCTTCTTGAGGAAACCTTACCCCCTCCAAACGGTCTTCTATTCCCCTAACCGGTGGTAAGTAAGTGTCAAGAAAATAGTCTTCTTTAAGATCCCGAATCTTTTCAGGCTTTGTGCATCTCTGCCCTATGCTACAGGCTGAACAACATCTTTTTATATTAACTTTCATTTCTCCTCGTCTTTCTTTCTCTAAGGCTAGTACCATCGGGTCTTGTGGAGGAAATAGCCCGCAGTCCCGTTGGTACTCTGGGTGGTTCCAAAGGGTGAAAAACATATCCGCATATGTGACTTCATCCCACTTTCCTTCCTCTCTAAGGAACAGCATTAATTGTAGTATAGTATTGTAATAAAGAGTCCCGTTCAGGGCCATTTCTCCTGATCATCTAATTTGTAAAGGGGCCACCTTTGATTACAATATTTAATTAAGGTTTTCTTGTCCACGCTGCCACCTGGTGAGCCCCCGATCTCCTTCCAGTGTGCTAAAATACACCCTAGGGTACTACTTCTCAGTATCTCACTTCCTTGATTTTTGCCCTTTTTATGTTCCTCCTTACCCCCTTAGTTCAGAGGCGATCCTGATCTCCGTGTGTCACTTAGGTGTTACCCCCCCGCTGCCGCTGTCGCTACCTTTATCTCCGGGGTAGGCTATGTCTCCACAGATTATTTGTTTCAACTCTCCCTCCCGCTCGATTTTTTCCCACTCAGTCCAGCTACCACACTGTGGACACCAAAAATCGTCCTCCCGATCTACCCAAACCTCTGTATTACAAGCAAAGCACTTTAAGACAAAAATAGGATCACAAAAGTTATCCGAATGTCCAAGACACTGCCACTTAATATTCTCATTATTAGATTCACACAATGTTTCTGTACAGTCGTTCGTCTGTAGGCTTCATTCGTTTCCGGCCGCTCTCTTCGCGGAGAACACGGAACCGCGGATTGGAACTTCACACTCGCTCTGCAGCAGTGCCGCGTCTCAATCACTCATACAACAATTACAGACAATAACACGGTAGGGATACCTTATGACAAATACACTAAATAATCAACAATATTACCATTCCACCCATTAACCCAAAACCCAGGGATCCCACACCATTAGCCCAAGCTTGAGCATACCCCGGGGCGAGTACACCGACTCTTTACCACGCGTAGGACGTCTCCTCACGACTTACAGGTCCCCTCCAATGAAACCCTAAAACATACCTGGTCCGCAGGAGATGGTCCTTGTCTGTCCCCGCGGTGATCTGGATGAGTTGGGGAGTCCTTCCGAGAAATCTCGGGGGCGCCCAGAGGACTCCCGTCCTCAGAAGGTCCCGCAGCCGGACAGAGGGGGTCCCATCTGGGGTGCCAAATTGACGCTCGAAAACAAACATTACAACTCGCAGACAGTTATAAAGCAGGTATGTTTATTGCAGCGCTGGGTGCAAGGGGGATTTCTCCGCCAAACTTTTACACCGGTTTGTGAAGCAAGCGTCCATTTATGGTAAAAAGCATACATATTCATTATGGTGGGCAGGTTATTAAAATTAAAGGCGTTACTATTCTAATTATTTCCAAGAACTCATTATCAAAAATCTCCTCCCCTGTCCTGACCAGATGGACACCTTTCCCAGACAGTTAGGTTCCTTCTCAGCACCTCCTTAGCATGCAGCTGCTCCCGCTATCTTATACACAAAGCCATATATTTATCTTGGAATTCTGGGGCCCCGAGCTTTTCTTCTTTCCCAGACTGTAATACATCCGCACTAACAAACAGGAACCGTTCGTTTTCTGAATCAAAGGAGCGGCGATATCGGGAGAGCGTTCAGCGGCACTCGGAGGCACACGGTGGTACCGCTGTGAGCTCGGCAGTGCGCCCGGCGGCACCCCAGGCACTGTGGTGAAGGAGCAGCGATATCGGGAGAGCGCTCGGCGGCACTCGGAGGCGCGCTGTGGCACCGCGGCGAGATCCCGAGAGTGCCCGCTGGCACTTGCCGGCGCACGGTGGTAGCGCGGAGAGCTCAGCAGAGCGCCCGGCAGCACCCCGAGGAGCGGGATGAGCGTGCGTAGGGTCGACCGGACGCACAGCGGCACCTGGAGGCGCACGGTGGTAGTGCGGCAAGCTCGGGAGAGCGCCCGGCGGCACCCCGAGCACCGTGGTGAAGGAGCGGCGATATCGGGAGAGCGCCTGGCGGCACCCCGACGTGCAGGGTCAACGAGTGGCGATACCGGGAGAGCGCTCGGCGGCACTCGGAGGCGCACGGTGGTATCGCTGCGAGCTCAGGAGAGCGCCCGGCTGCACCCCGAGCACCGTGGTGAAGGAGCGGCGATATCGGGAGAGCGCCTGGCGGCACCCCGACGTGCAGGGTCAACGAGTGGCGATACCGGGAGAGCGCTCGGCGGCACTCGGAGGCGCACGGTGGTATCGCTGCGAGCTCAGGAGAGCGCCCGGCTGCACCCCGAGCACCGTGGTGAAGGAGCGGCGATATCGGGAGAGCGCCTGGCGGCACCCCGACGTGCAGGGTCAACGAGTGGCGATACCGGGAGAGCGCTCGGCGGCACTTGGAGGCGCACGGTGGTACCGCGGCGAGATCCCGAGAGCACCCAGCGGCACTCACATGCGCAGGGTGGAGCGCGAAGAGCTCGGGAGAGCGTCCGGCGGCACCCCGAGGAGCGGGATGAGCGTGCGTCGGGTCGACCGGATGCACAGCGGCACCTGGAGGCGCACGGTGGTAGCGCGACGAGCTCGGGAGAGCTCCCGGTGGCACCCCGAGCAGCGGGATGAGCGTGCGTCGGGTAGACCGGACGTACAGCGGCACCTGGAGGCGCACGGTGGTAGTGCGGCGAGCTCGGCAGAGCGCCCGGCGGCACCCCAAGGAGCGGGGTCAACGAGTGGCGATATCGGGAGAGCGCTCGGCGGCACTCGGAGGCGCACGGTGGTACCGCGGCGAGATCCCGAGAGCACCCAGCGGCACTCACATGCGCAGGGTGGAGCGCGAAGAGCTCGGGAGAGCGTCCGGCGGCACCCCGAGGAGCGGGATGAGCGTGCGTCGGGTCGACCGGATGCACAGCGGCACCTGGAGGCGCACGGTGGTAGCGCGACGAGCTCGGGAGAGCTCCCGGTGGCACCCAGACAAGCAGGGTGAAGGAGCGGCGATATCGGGAGAGCGTTCAGCGGCACTCGGAGGCACACGGTGGTACCGCTGTGAGCTCGGCAGTGCGCCCGGCGGCACCCCGAGCACCGTGGTGAAGGAGCGGCGATATCGGGAGAGCGCTCGGCGGCACTCGGAGGCGCGCTGTGGTACCGCGGCGAGATCCCGAGAGCACCCACCGGCACTCGCATGCACAGGGTGGAGCGCGAAGAGCTCGGGAGAGCGTCCGGCGGCACCCCGAGGAGCGGGATGAGCGTGCGTCGGGTGGGCCGGACACAGAGTGGCACCTGGAGGCGCACGGTAGTAGTGCGGCGAGCTCGGGAGAGCGCCCGGCGGCACCCCGACGCGCGTGGTCAACGAGTGTCGATAC
This sequence comes from Numenius arquata, assembly GCF_964106895.1. Classification (NCBI taxonomy): domain Eukaryota; kingdom Metazoa; phylum Chordata; class Aves; order Charadriiformes; family Scolopacidae; genus Numenius; species Numenius arquata. Next base: position 50,657 of record NW_027414406.1, read on the forward strand.
CGGGAGAGCGCTCGGCGGCACTCGGAGGCGCACGGTGGTAGCGCGGCGAGCTCGGCAGAGCACCCGGCGGCACCCCGAGCACCGTGGTGAAGGAGCGGCGATATCGGGAGAGGGCTCGGCGGCACTCGGAGGCGCGCTGTGGTACCGCGGCGATATCCCGAGAGTACCCAGCGGCACTCGCATGCGCAGGGTGGAGCGCGAAGAGCTCGGGAGAGCGTCCGGCGGCACCCCGAGGAGCGGGATGAGCGTGCGTCGGGTCGACCGGACGCACAGTGGCACCTGGAGGCGCACGGTGGTAGTGCGGCAAGCTCGGGAGAGCGCCCGGCTGCACCCCGAGCACCGTGGTGAAGGAGCGGCGATATCGGGAGAGCGCTCGGCGGCACTCGGAGGCGCGCTGTGGTACCGCGGCGAGATCCCGAGAGCACCCACCGGCACTCGCATGCGCAGGGTGGAGCGTGAAGAGCTCGGGAGAGCGTCCGGCGGCACCCCGAGGAGCGGGATGAGCGTGCGTCGGGTCGACCGGACGCACAGCGGCACCTGGAGGCGCACGGTGGTAGCGCGACGAGCTCGGGAGAGCGCCCGGTGGCACCCCGAGGAGCGGGATGAGCGTGCGTCGGGTCGACCGGACGTACAGCGGCACCTGGAGGCGCACGGTGGTAGTGCGGCGAGCTCGGCAGAGCGCCCGGCGGCACCCCGAGGAGCGGGGTGAAGGAGCGGCGATATCGGGAGAGTGCTCGGCGGCAACCGAGGAGCGGGATGAGCATGCGCCGGGTCGACCGGACGCACAGCGACACCCGGAAGCTCACGGTGGTAGCGCGGCGAGCTCGGAAGAGCCCCGCAGCACCCTGAAGAGCGGGGTGAAGGATCGGTGTGGTCGGGAGGAGGCGGAGCGACAGCCGGAGGCGCAGGGTGGTAGCGTGGTGAGCTCGGACAGTGCCCGGCGGCACCCCGAAGAGCGCGCTGAGGGCACGGGTGAGTCGGACGAGGACTCGTCGGCACCCCGAAGGGCAGGGGGAGCGGCTCGGGCAGGTGGGACGTGCGCCCGTCACCATCCCGAGGGGTGGGTTAAGGCTCGGCGGGATCGAGTTGGCGCCCGACGGCACCCAGAGGGGTGGGATGAAGGTGCGTTGGGGTTGGGAGGATGCGCAGCTACACCCGGAGGCGCAGAGCGGTAGCGCAGCAAGCTCGGCAGAGCGCCCGGAGGCACCCTGCCGAGCGGGGTGTATATACGGAGCGGTCGGAAGGCAAACTGCGACACCTGGAGGAGCACGGTAGTAGCGCGGCGAGCTCGGGAGAGCCCCGCATCACCCTGAAGAGCGGGGTGATGAATCGGCGTGGTCGGGAGGACGCGCAGCAACACGCAGAGGCGCACGCTGGTACAACGGCGAGCTCGGACAAGGGTTCCAGAGCTCGGGACTCTGTAGGGTTCCAGAGGGGCTGGTAGGGTTCCGTCGAAATCTGAAGGGTTCCCTAGGGGCCCGTAGAGTCCCGTAGATTTCCGTAGGGGCCTGTAGGGTTGTGTAAGTGCCCGCAGGGGTTGGTAGGAGCTTGTAGGGTGCCATATGTTTCCGGAGGGTTGTGTAGGGTTCCGTAGGGGCCTGTGGTGGTCCCTAGGGGCCTGTAGAGTCTCGTACAGTTCCGTAGGGTCCTGTAGGTTTCCATAAGCGCCCGCAGAGGTCTGAAGGGGCCCGTACTGTTCCGTAAGGATCCATAGGGTTCCGTAGAGCTTCGTAGGTTCCCTAGAGGCCTCTGGAGTACCACAGGAGCCAGTAGTGTTCTGTAGGGGCCCATAGGGTTCCTTCCATAGGAGCTGGCAGTGTTCCGTAGGGTCCTCTAGGGTTGAGTAAGTGCCCGCAGGAGTCTGTAGGAATCCGTGGGATTCTGTAAGGTTCTGGAGGGTTCTGCAGGGTTCCGTAGGGGCCCGTAGAGTTCCATAGTGGCTGGTAAAGTTCCCTAGGGCCCTGTACCGTTCCGTAACTGCCTGCAAGGGTCTTTAGGCTTCCGTAGGGGCTGGTAGGGTTCCATAAAGTTCCGTGGGTTCCTGCAGAGTTCTGCAAGTGCCCGCAAGGGCCTGTAGGGGTCCACAGTGTTTCTGCCAGGTTCCGTAGAGTTCCGTAGGGGCCATATTTTTCTGTAGTGGCTGGTAGTATTCCGTAGGGGTCTGTAGGGTTCCGTAGGCACCTACAGTGTTCTGTAGGAGCCCATAGGGTTTTAGTGAGGTTCCGTTGTGTTGCTAAGGGTCTTGTAGAGTGCTGTCGGGTCCTGGAGTATTGTGTAGGGTTCCAGAGGGCCTCGTAGGGTTCCATCGAAATCTATAGGGTTCCCTAGGGGCCCATAGAGTCCCGTAGATTTCCGTAGGGACCTGTAGGGTTGTGTAAGTGCCCGCAGAAGTCTGTAGGAGTCTGTGGGATTCTGTAAGGTTCCGGAGGGTTCTGCAGGGTTCCGTAGGGACCCGTAGAGTTCCGTAGTGGCTGGTAAAGTTCCCTAGGGCCCTGTACCGTTCCGTAACTGCCTGCAAGGGTCTTTAGGCTTCCGTAGGGGCTGGTAGGGTTCCATAAAGTTCCGTGGGTTCCTGCAGAGTTCTGCAAGTGCCCGCAAGGGCCTGTAGGGGCCCACAGTGTTTCTGCCAGGTTCCGTAGAGTTCCGTAGGGGCCATATTTTTCTGTAGTGGCTGGTAGTATTCCATAGGGGTCTGTAGGTTTCCGTAGGCACCTACAGTGTTCTGTAGGAGCCCATAGGGTTTTAGTGAGGTTCCGTTGTGTTGCTAAGGGTCTTGTAGAGTGCTGTCGGGTCCTGGAGTATTCTGTAGGGTTCCAGAGGGCCTCATAGGGTTCCATCGAAATCTATAGGGTTCCCTAGGGGCCCATAGAGTCCCGTAGATTTCCGTAGGGACCTGTAGGGTTGTGTAAGTGCCCGCAGAAGTCTGTAGGAGTCTGTGGGATTCTGTAAGGTTCTGGAGGGTTCTGCAGGGTTCCGTAGGGACCCGTAGAGTTCCGTAGTGGCTGGTAAAGTTCCCTAGGGCCCTGTACCGTTCCGTAACTGCCTGCAAGGGTCTTTAGGCTTCCGTAGGGGCTGGTAGGGTTCCATAAAGTTCCGTGGGTTCCTGCAGAGTTCTGCAAGTGCCCGCAAGGGCCTGTAGGGGCCCACAGTGTTTCTGCCAGGTTCCGTAGAGTTCCGTAGGGGCCATATTTTTCTGTAGTGGCTGGTAGTATTCCATAGGGGTCTGTAGGTTTCCGTAGGCACCTACAGTGTTCTGTAGGAGCCCATAGGGTTTTAGTGAGGTTCCGTTGTGTTGCTAAGGGTCTTGTAGAGTGCTGTCGGGTCCTGGAGTATTCTGTAGGGTTCCAGAGGGCCTCATAGGGTTCCATCGAAATCTATAGGGTTCCCTAGGGGCCCATAGAGTCCCGTAGATTTCCGTAGGGACCTGTAGGGTTGTGTAAGTGCCCGCAGAAGTCTGTAGGAGTCTGTGGGATTCTGTAAGGTTCCGGAGGGTTCTGCAGAGTTCCGTAGGGACCCGTAGAGTTCCGTAGTGGCTGGTAAAGTTCCGTAGGGCCCTGTGGGGTTCTGTATGGACCTGTAGGGTTCCGTAGGGGCCTGCAGGGTTCCGTAAGTGCCCGCAGGTGTCTGTAGGGTTCCGTAGGGGTCTGTAGGGTTCCGTAGGCACCTGCAGTGTTCTGTAGGAGCCCATAGGGTTTTAGTGAGGTTCCGTTGTGTTGCTAAGGGTCTTGTAGAGTGCTGTCGGGTCCTGGAGTATTCTGTAGGGTTCCAGAGGGGCTGGTAGGGTTCCGTCGAAATCTGAAGGGTTCCCTAGGGGCCCGTAGAGTCCCGTAGATTTCCGTAGGGGCCTGTAGGGTTGTGTAAGTGCCCGCAGGGGTTGGTAGGAGCTTGTAGGGTGCCATATGTTTCCGGAGGGTTGTGTAGGGTTCCGTAGGGGCCTGTGGTGTTCCCTAGGGGCCTGTAGAGTCTCGTACAGTTCCGTAGGGTCCTGTAGGTTTCCATAAGCGCCCGCAGAGGTCTGAAGGGGCCCGTACTGTTCCGTAAGGATCCATAGGGTTCCGTAGAGCTTCGTAGGTTCCCTAGAGGCCTCTGGAGTACCGCAGGCGCCAGTAGTGTTCCGTAGGGTCCTCTAGGGTTGTGTAAGTGCCCGCAGAAGTCTGTAGGAGTCTGTGGGATTCTGTAAGGTTCTGGAGGGTTCTGCAGGGTTCCGTAGGGACCCGTAGAGTTCCGTAGTGGCTGGTAAAGTTCCCTAGGGCCCTGTACCGTTCCGTAACTGCCTGCAAGGGTCTTTAGGCTTCCGTAGGGGCTGGTAGGGTTCCATAAAGTTCCGTGGGTTCCTGCAGAGTTCTGCAAGTGCCCGCAAGGGCCTGTAGGGGCCCACAGTGTTTCTGCCAGGTTCCGTAGAGTTCCGTAGGGGCCATATTTTTCTGTAGTGGCTGGTAGTATTCCATAGGGGTCTGTAGGTTTCCGTAGGCACCTACAGTGTTCTGTAGGAGCCCATAGGGTTTTAGTGAGGTTCCGTTGTGTTGCTAAGGGTCTTGTAGAGTGCTGTCGGGTCCTGGAGTATTCTGTAGGGTTCCAGAGGGCCTCATAGGGTTCCATCGAAATCTATAGGGTTCCCTAGGGGCCCATAGAGTCCCGTAGATTTCCGTAGGGACCTGTAGGGTTGTGTAAGTGCCCGCAGAAGTCTGTAGGAGTCTGTGGGATTCTGTAAGGTTCCGGAGGGTTCTGCAGAGTTCCGTAGGGACCCGTAGAGTTCCGTAGTGGCTGGTAAAGTTCCGTAGGGCCCTGTGGGGTTCTGTATGGACCTGTAGGGTTCCGTAGGGGCCTGCAGGGTTCCGTAAGTGCCCGCAGGTGTCTGTAGGGTTCCGTAGGGGTCTGTAGGGTTCCGTAGGCACCTGCAGTGTTCTGTAGGAGCCCATAGGGTTTTAGTGAGGTTCCGTTGTGTTGCTAAGGGTCTTGTAGAGTGCTGTCGGGTCCTGGAGTATTCTGTAGGGTTCCAGAGGGGCTGGTAGGGTTCCGTCGAAATCTGAAGGGTTCCCTAGGGGCCCGTAGAGTCCCGTAGATTTCCGTAGGGGCCTGTAGGGTTGTGTAAGTGCCCGCAGGGGTTGGTAGGAGCTTGTAGGGTGCCATATGTTTCCGGAGGGTTGTGTAGGGTTCCGTAGGGGCCTGTGGTGTTCCCTAGGGGCCTGTAGAGTCTCGTACAGTTCCGTAGGGTCCTGTAGGTTTCCATAAGCGCCCGCAGAGGTCTGAAGGGGCCCGTACTGTTCCGTAAGGATCCATAGGGTTCCGTAGAGCTTCGTAGGTTCCCTAGAGGCCTCTGGAGTACCGCAGGCGCCAGTAGTGTTCCGTAGGGTCCTCTAGGGTTGAGTAAGTGCCCGCAGGAGTCTGTAGGAATCCGTGGGATTCTGTAAGGTTCTGGAGGGTTCTGCAGGGTTCCGTAGGGGCCCGTAGAGTTCCATAGTGGCTGGTAAAGTTCCCTAGGGCCCTGTACCGTTCCGTAACTGCCTGCAAGGGTCTTTAGGCTTCCGTAGGGGCTGGTAGGGTTCCATAAAGTTCCGTGGGTTCCTGCAGAGTTCTGCAAGTGCCCGCAAGGGCCTGTAGGGGTCCACAGTGTTTCTGCCAGGTTCCGTAGAGTTCCGTAGGGGCCATATTTTTCTGTAGTGGCTGGTAGTATTCCGTAGGGGTCTGTAGGGTTCCGTAGGCACCTACAGTGTTCTGTAGGAGCCCATAGGGTTTTAGTGAGGTTCCGTTGTGTTGCTAAGGGTCTTGTAGAGTGCTGTCGGGTCCTGGAGTATTCTGTAGGGTTCCAGAGGGCCTCGTAGGGTTCCATCGAAATCTATAGGGTTCCCTAGGGGCCCATAGAGTCCCGTAGATTTCCGTAGGGACCTGTAGGGTTGTGTAAGTGCCTGCAGAAGTCTGTAGGAGTCTGTGGGATTCTGTAAGGTTCCGGAGGGTTCTGCAGAGTTCCGTAGGGACCCGTAGAGTTCCGTAGTGGCTGGTAAAGTTCCGTAGGGCCCTGTGGGGTTCTGTATGGACCTGTAGGGTTCCGTAGGGGCCTGCAGGGTTCCGTAAGTGCCCGCAGGTGTCTGTAGGGTTCCGTAGGGGTCTGTAGGGTTCCGTAGGCACCTGCAGTGTTCTGTAGGAGCCCATAGGGTTTTAGTGAGGTTCCGTTGTGTTGCTAAGGGTCTTGTAGAGTGCTGTCGGGTCCTGGAGTATTCTGTAGGGTTCCAGAGGGGCTGGTAGGGTTCCGTCGAAATCTGAAGGGTTCCCTAGGGGCCCGTAGAGTCCCGTAGATTTCCGTAGGGGCCTGTAGGGTTGTGTAAGTGCCCGCAGGGGTTGGTAGGAGCTTGTAGGGTGCCATATGTTTCCGGAGGGTTGTGTAGGGTTCCGTAGGGGCCTGTGGTGTTCCCTAGGGGCCTGTAGAGTCTCGTACAGTTCCGTAGGGTCCTGTAGGTTTCCATAAGCGCCCGCAGAGGTCTGAAGGGGCCCGTACTGTTCCGTAAGGATCCATAGGGTTCCGTAGAGCTTCGTAGGTTCCCTAGAGGCCTCTGGAGTACCGCAGGAGCCAGTAGTGTTCCGTAGGGTCCTCTAGGGTTGAGTAAGTGCCCGCAGGAGTCTGTAGGAATCCGTGGGATTCTGTAAGGTTCTGGAGGGTTCTGCAGGGTTCCGTAGGGGCCCGTAGAGTTCCATAGTGGCTGGTAAAGTTCCCTAGGGCCCTGTACCGTTCCGTAACTGCCTGCAAGGGTCTTTAGGCTTCCGTAGGGGCTGGTAGGGTACCATAAAGTTCCGTGGGTTCCTGTAGAGTTCTGCAAGTGCCCGCAAGGGCCTGTAGGGGTCCACAGTGTTTCTGCCAGGTTCCGTAGAGTTCCGTAGGGGCCATATTTTTCTGTAGTGGCTGGTAGTATTCCGTACGGGTCTGTAGGGTTCCGTAGGCACCTACAGTGTTCTGTAGGACCCATAGGGTTTTAGTGAGGTTCCGTTGTGTTGCTAAGGGTCTTGTAGAGTGCTGTCGGGTCCTGGAGTATTCTGTAGGGTTCCAGAGGGCCTCATAGGGTTCCGTCGAAATCTGAAGGGTTCCCTAGGGGCCCGTAGAGTCCCGTAGATTTCCGTAGGGACCTGTAGGGTTGTGTAAGTGCCCGCAGAAGTCTGTAGGAGTCTGTGGGATTCTGTAAGGTTCCGGAGGGTTCTGCAGGGTTCCGTAGGGACGCGTAGAGTTCCGTAGTGGCTGGTAAAGTTCTGTAGGGCCCTGTGGGGTTCTGTATGGACCTGTAGGGTTCCGTAGGGGCCTGCAGGGTTCCGTAAGTGCCCGCAGGTGTCTGTAGGGTTCCGTAGGGGTCTGTAGGGTTCCGTAGGCACCTGCAGTGTTCTGTAGGAGCCCATAGGGTTTTAGTGAGCTTCCGTTGTGTTGCTAAGGGTCTTGTAGAGTGCTGTCGGGTCCTGGAGTATTCTGTAGGGTTCCAGAGGGCCTCGTAGGATTCCATCGAAATCTGAAGGGTTCCCTAGGGGCCCGTAGAGTCCCGTAGATTTCCGTAGGGGCCTGTAGGGTTGTGTAAGTGCCCGCAGGGGTTGGTAGGGGCTTGTAGGGTGCCATATGTTTCCGGAGGGTTGTGTAGGGTTCCGTAGGGGCCTGTGGTGTTCCCTAGGGGCCTGTAGAGTCTCGTAGAGTTCCGTAGGGTCCTGTAGGTTTCCATAAGCGCCTGCAGAGGTCTGAAGGGGCCCGTACTGTTCCGTAAGGATCCATAGGGTTCCGTAGAGCTTCGTAGGTTCCCTAGAGGCCTCTGGAGTACCACAGGAGCCAGTAGTGTTCTGTAGGGGCCCATAGGGTTCCTTCCATAGGAGCTGGCAGTGTTCCGTAGGGTCCTCTAGGGTTGAGTAAGTGCCCGCAGGAGTCTGTAGGAATCCGTGGGATTCTCTAAGGTTCTGGAGGGTTCTGCAGGGTTCCGTAGGGGCCCGTAGAGTTCCATAGTGGCTGGTAAAGTTCCCTAGGGCCCTGTACCGTTCCGTAACTGCCTGCAAGGGTCTTTAGGCTTCCGTAGGGGCTGGTAGGGTTCCATAAAGTTCCGTGGGTTCCTGCAGAGTTCTGCAAGTGCCCGCAAGGGCCTGTAGGGGTCCACAGTGTTTCTGCCAGGTTCCGTAGAGTTCCGTAGGGGCCATATTTTTCTGTAGTGGCTGGTAGTATTCCGTAGGGGTCTGTAGGGTTCCGTAGGCACCTACAGTGTTCTGTAGGAGCCCATAGGGTTTTAGTGAGGTTCCGTTGTGTTGCTAAGGGTCTTGTAGAGTGCTGTCGGGTCCTGGAGTATTCTGTAGGGTTCCAGAGGGCCTCGTAGGGTTCCATCGAAATCTATAGGGTTCCCTAGGGGCCCATAGAGTCCCGTAGATTTCCGTAGGGACCTGTAGGGTTGTGTAAGTGCCCGCAGAAGTCTGTAGGAGTCTGTGGGATTCTGTAAGGTTCCGGAGGGTTCTGCAGAGTTCCGTAGGGACCCGTAGAGTTCCGTAGTGGCTGGTAAAGTTCCGTAGGGCCCTGTGGGGTTCTGTATGGACCTGTAGGGTTCCGTAGGGGCCTGCAGGGTTCCGTAAGTGCCCGCAGGTGTCTGTAGGGTTCCGTAGGGGTCTGTAGGGTTCCGTAGGCACCTGCAGTGTTCTGTAGGAGCCTATAGGGTTTTAGTGAGGTTCCGTTGTGTTGCTAAGGGTCTTGTAGAGTGCTGTCGGGTCCTGGAGTATTCTGTAGGGTTCCAGAGGGGCTGGTAGGGTTCCGTCGAAATCTGAAGGGTTCCCTAGGGGCCCGTAGAGTCCCGTAGATTTCCGTAGGGGCCTGTAGGGTTGTGTAAGTGCCCGCAGGGGTTGGTAGGAGCTTGTAGGGTGCCATATGTTTCCGGAGGGTTGTGTAGGGTTCCGTAGGGGCCTGTGGTGTTCCCTAGGGGCCTGTAGAGTCTCGTACAGTTCCGTAGGGTCCTGTAGGTTTCCATAAGCGCCCGCAGAGGTCTGAAGGGGCCCGTACTGTTCCGTAAGGATCCATAGGGTTCCGTAGAGCTTCGTAGGTTCCCTAGAGGCCTCTGGAGTACCGCAGGAGCCAGTAGTGTTCCGTAGGGTCCTCTAGGGTTGAGTAAGTGCCCGCAGGAGTCTGTAGGAATCCGTGGGATTCTGTAAGGTTCTGGAGGGTTCTGCAGGGTTCCGTAGGGGCCCGTAGAGTTCCATAGTGGCTGGTAAAGTTCCCTAGGGCCCTGTACCGTTCCGTAACTGCCTGCAAGGGTCTTTAGGCTTCCGTAGGGGCTGGTAGGGTACCATAAAGTTCCGTGGGTTCCTGTAGAGTTCTGCAAGTGCCCGCAAGGGCCTGTAGGGGTCCACAGTGTTTCTGCCAGGTTCCGTAGAGTTCCGTAGGGGCCATATTTTTCTGTAGTGGCTGGTAGTATTCCGTACGGGTCTGTAGGGTTCCGTAGGCACCTACAGTGTTCTGTAGGACCCATAGGGTTTTAGTGAGGTTCCGTTGTGTTGCTAAGGGTCTTGTAGAGTGCTGTCGGGTCCTGGAGTATTCTGTAGGGTTCCAGAGGGCCTCATAGGGTTCCGTCGAAATCTGAAGGGTTCCCTAGGGGCCCGTAGAGTCCCGTAGATTTCCGTAGGGACCTGTAGGGTTGTGTAAGTGCCCGCAGAAGTCTGTAGGAGTCTGTGGGATTCTGTAAGGTTCCGGAGGGTTCTGCAGGGTTCCGTAGGGACGCGTAGAGTTCCGTAGTGGCTGGTAAAGTTCTGTAGGGCCCTGTGGGGTTCTGTATGGACCTGTAGGGTTCCGTAGGGGCCTGCAGGGTTCCGTAAGTGCCCGCAGGTGTCTGTAGGGTTCCGTAGGGGTCTGTAGGGTTCCGTAGGCACCTGCAGTGTTCTGTAGGAGCCCATAGGGTTTTAGTGAGCTTCCGTTGTGTTGCTAAGGGTCTTGTAGAGTGCTGTCGGGTCCTGGAGTATTCTGTAGGGTTCCAGAGGGCCTCGTAGGATTCCATCGAAATCTGAAGGGTTCCCTAGGGGCCCGTAGAGTCCCGTAGATTTCCGTAGGGGCCTGTAGGGTTGTGTAAGTGCCCGCAGGGGTTGGTAGGGGCTTGTAGGGTGCCATATGTTTCCGGAGGGTTGTGTAGGGTTCCGTAGGGGCCTGTGGTGTTCCCTAGGGGCCTGTAGAGTCTCGTAGAGTTCCGTAGGGTCCTGTAGGTTTCCATAAGCGCCTGCAGAGGTCTGAAGGGGCCCGTACTGTTCCGTAAGGATCCATAGGGTTCCGTAGAGCTTCGTAGGTTCCCTAGAGGCCTCTGGAGTACCACAGGAGCCAGTAGTGTTCTGTAGGGGCCCATAGGGTTCCTTCCATAGGAGCTGGCAGTGTTCCGTAGGGTCCTCTAGGGTTGAGTAAGTGCCCGCAGGAGTCTGTAGGAATCCGTGGGATTCTCTAAGGTTCTGGAGGGTTCTGCAGGGTTCTGTAGGGGCCCGTAGAGTTCCGTAGTGGCTGGTAAAGTTCCCTAGGGCCCTGTACCGTTCCGTAACTGCCTGCAAGGGTCTTTAGGCTTCCGTAGGGGCTGGTAGGGTTCCATAAAGTTCCGTGGGTTCCTGCAGAGTTCTGCAAGTGCCCGCAAGGGCCTGTAGGGGCCCACAGTGTTTCTGCCAGGTTCCGTAGAGTTCCGTAGGGGCCATATTTTTCTGTAGTGGCTGGTAGTATTCCGTAGGGGTCTGTAGGTTTCCGTAGGCACCTACAGTGTTCTGTAGGAGCCCATAGGGTTTTAGTGATGTTCCGTTATGTTGCTAAGGGTCTTGTAGAGTGCTGTCGGGTCCTGGAGTATTCTGTAGGGTTCCAGAGGGCCTCGTAGGGTTCCATCGAAATCTATAGGGTTCCCTAGGGGCCCATAGAGTCCCGTAGATTTCCGTAGGGACCTGTAGGGTTGTGTAAGTGCCCGCAGAAGTCTGTAGGAGTCTGTGGGATTCTGTAAGGTTCCGGAGGGTTCTGCAGGGTTCCGTAGGGGCCCGTAGAGTTCCGTAGTGGCTGGTAAAGTTCCCTAGGGCCCTGTACCGTTCCGTAACTGCCTGCAAGGGTCTTTAGGCTTCCGTAGGGGCTGGTAGGGTTCCATAAAGTTCCGTGGGTTCCTGCAGAGTTCTGCAAGTGCCCGCAAGGGCCTGTAGGGGCCCACAGTGTTTCTGCCAGGTTCCGTAGAGTTCCGTAGGGGCCATATTTTTCTGTAGTGGCTGGTAGTATTCCATAGGGGTCTGTAGGTTTCCGTAGGCACCTACAGTGTTCTGTAGGAGCCCATAGGGTTTTAGTGAGGTTCCGTTGTGTTGCTAAGGGTCTTGTAGAGTGCTGTCGGGTCCTGGAGTATTCTGTAGGGTTCCAGAGGGCCTCATAGGGTTCCATCGAAATCTATAGGGTTCCCTAGGGGCCCATAGAGTCCCGTAGATTTCCGTAGGGACCTGTAGGGTTGTGTAAGTGCCCGCAGAAGTCTGTAGGAGTCTGTGGGATTCTGTAAGGTTCCGGAGGGTTCTGCAGAGTTCCGTAGGGACCCGTAGAGTTCCGTAGTGGCTGGTAAAGTTCCGTAGGGCCCTGTGGGGTTCTGTATGGACCTGTAGGGTTCCGTAGGGGCCTGCAGGGTTCCGTAAGTGCCCGCAGGTGTCTGTAGGGTTCCGTAGGGGTCTGTAGGGTTCCGTAGGCACCTGCAGTGTTCTGTAGGAGCCCATAGGGTTTTAGTGAGGTTCCGTTGTGTTGCTAAGGGTCTTGTAGAGTGCTGTCGGGTCCTGGAGTATTCTGTAGGGTTCCAGAGGGGCTGGTAGGGTTCCGTCGAAATCTGAAGGGTTCCCTAGGGGCCCGTAGAGTCCCGTAGATTTCCGTAGGGGCCTGTAGGGTTGTGTAAGTGCCCGCAGGGGTTGGTAGGAGCTTGTAGGGTGCCATATGTTTCCGGAGGGTTGTGTAGGGTTCCGTAGGGGCCTGTGGTGTTCCCTAGGGGCCTGTAGAGTCTCGTAGAGTTCCGTAGGGTCCTGTAGGTTTCCATAAGCGCCCGCAGAGGTCTGAAGGGGCCCGTACTGTTCCGTAAGGATCCATAGGGTTCCGTAGAGCTTCGTAGGTTCCCTAGAGGCCTCTGGAGTACCGCAGGCACCAGTAGTGTTCCGTAGGGTCCTCTAGGGTTGAGTAAGTGCCCGCAGGAGTCTGTAGGAATCCGTGGGATTCTGTAAGGTTCTGGAGGGTTCTGCAGGGTTCCGTAGGGGCCCGTAGAGTTCCATAGTGGCTGGTAAAGTTCCCTAGGGCCCTGTACCGTTCCGTAACTGCCTGCAAGGGTCTTTAGGCTTCCGTAGGGGCTGGTAGGGTTCCATAAAGTTCCGTGGGTTCCTGCAGAGTTCTGCAAGTGCCCGCAAGGGCCTGTAGGGGTCCACAGTGTTTCTGCCAGGTTCCGTAGAGTTCCGTAGGGGCCATATTTTTCTGTAGTGGCTGGTAGTATTCCGTAGGGGTCTGTAGGGTTCCGTAGGCACCTACAGTGTTCTGTAGGAGCCCATAGGGTTTTAGTGAGGTTCCGTTGTGTTGCTAAGGGTCTTGTAGAGTGCTGTCGGGTCCTGGAGTATTGTGTAGGGTTCCAGAGGGCCTCGTAGGGTTCCATCGAAATCTATAGGGTTCCCTAGGGGCCCATAGAGTCCCGTAGATTTCCGTAGGGACCTGTAGGGTTGTGTAAGTGCCCGCAGAAGTCTGTAGGAGTCTGTGGGATTCTGTAAGGTTCCGGAGGGTTCTGCAGGGTTCCGTAGGGACGCGTAGAGTTCCGTAGTGGCTGGTAAAGTTCTGTAGGGCCCTGTGGGGTTCTGTATGGACCTGTAGGGTTCCGTAGGGGCCTGCAGGGTTCCGTAAGTGCCCGCAGGTGTCTGTAGGGTTCCGTAGGGGTCTGTAGGGTTCCGTAGGCACCTGCAGTGTTCTGTAGGAGCCCATAGGGTTTTAGTGAGCTTCCGTTGTGTTGCTAAGGGTCTTGTAGAGTGCTGTCGGGTCCTGGAGTATTCTGTAGGGTTCCAGAGGGCCTCGTAGGATTCCATCGAAATCTGAAGGGTTCCCTAGGGGCCCGTAGAGTCCCGTAGATTTCCGTAGGGGCCTGTAGGGTTGTGTAAGTGCCCGCAGGGGTTGGTAGGGGCTTGTAGGGTGCCATATGTTTCCGGAGGGTTGTGTAGGGTTCCGTAGGGGCCTGTGGTGTTCCCTAGGGGCCTGTAGAGTCTCGTAGAGTTCCGTAGGGTCCTGTAGGTTTCCATAAGCGCCTGCAGAGGTCTGAAGGGGCCCGTACTGTTCCGTAAGGATCCATAGGGTTCCGTAGAGCTTCGTAGGTTCCCTAGAGGCCTCTGGAGTACCACAGGAGCCAGTAGTGTTCTGTAGGGGCCCATAGGGTTCCTTCCATAGGAGCTGGCAGTGTTCCGTAGGGTCCTCTAGGGTTGAGTAAGTGCCCGCAGGAGTCTGTAGGAATCCGTGGGATTCTCTAAGGTTCTGGAGGGTTCTGCAGGGTTCCGTAGGGGCCCGTAGAGTTCCATAGTGGCTGGTAAAGTTCCCTAGGGCCCTGTACCGTTCCGTAACTGCCTGCAAGGGTCTTTAGGCTTCCGTAGGGGCTGGTAGGGTTCCATAAAGTTCCGTGGGTTCCTGCAGAGTTCTGCAAGTGCCCGCAAGGGCCTGTAGGGGTCCACAGTGTTTCTGCCAGGTTCCGTAGAGTTCCGTAGGGGCCATATTTTTCTGTAGTGGCTGGTAGTATTCCGTAGGGGTCTGTAGGGTTCCGTAGGCACCTACAGTGTTCTGTAGGAGCCCATAGGGTTTTAGTGAGGTTCCGTTGTGTTGCTAAGGGTCTTGTAGAGTGCTGTCGGGTCCTGGAGTATTCTGTAGGGTTCCAGAGGGCCTCGTAGGGTTCCATCGAAATCTATAGGGTTCCCTAGGGGCCCATAGAGTCCCGTAGATTTCCGTAGGGACCTGTACGGTTGTGTAAGTGCCCGCAGAAGTCTGTAGGAGTCTGTGGGATTCTGTAAGGTTCCGGAGGGTTCTGCAGAGTTCCGTAGGGACCCGTAGAGTTCCGTAGTGGCTGGTAAAGTTCCGTAGGGCCCTGTGGGGTTCTGTATGGACCTGTAGGGTTCCGTAGGGGCCTGCAGGGTTCCGTAAGTGCCCGCAGGTGTCTGTAGGGTTCCGTAGGGGTCTGTAGGGTTCCGTAGGCACCTGCAGTGTTCTGTAGGAGCCCATAGGGTTTTAGTGAGGTTCCGTTGTGTTGCTAAGGGTCTTGTAGAGTGCTGTCGGGTCCTGGAGTATTCTGTAGGGTTCCAGAGGGGCTGGTAGGGTTCCGTCGAAATCTGAAGGGTTCCCTAGGGGCCCGTAGAGTCCCGTAGATTTCCGTAGGGGCCTGTAGGGTTGTGTAAGTGCCCGCAGGGGTTGGTAGGAGCTTGTAGGGTGCCATATGTTTCCGGAGGGTTGTGTAGGGTTCCGTAGGGGCCTGTGGTGTTCCCTAGGGGCCTGTAGAGTCTCGTACAGTTCCGTAGGGTCCTGTAGGTTTCCATAAGCGCCCGCAGAGGTCTGAAGGGGCCCGTACTGTTCCGTAAGGATCCATAGGGTTCCGTAGAGCTTCGTAGGTTCCCTAGAGGCCTCTGGAGTACCGCAGGAGCCAGTAGTGTTCCGTAGGGTCCTCTAGGGTTGAGTAAGTGCCCGCAGGAGTCTGTAGGAATCCGTGGGATTCTGTAAGGTTCTGGAGGGTTCTGCAGGGTTCCGTAGGGGCCCGTAGAGTTCCATAGTGGCTGGTAAAGTTCCCTAGGGCCCTGTACCGTTCCGTAACTGCCTGCAAGGGTCTTTAGGCTTCCGTAGGGGCTGGTAGGGTACCATAAAGTTCCGTGGGTTCCTGTAGAGTTCTGCAAGTGCCCGCAAGGGCCTGTAGGGGTCCACAGTGTTTCTGCCAGGTTCCGTAGAGTTCCGTAGGGGCCATATTTTTCTGTAGTGGCTGGTAGTATTCCGTACGGGTCTGTAGGGTTCCGTAGGCACCTACAGTGTTCTGTAGGACCCATAGGGTTTTAGTGAGGTTCCGTTGTGTTGCTAAGGGTCTTGTAGAGTGCTGTCGGGTCCTGGAGTATTCTGTAGGGTTCCAGAGGGCCTCGTAGGGTTCCATCGAAATCTATAGGGTTCCCTAGGGGCCCATAGAGTCCCGTAGATTTCCGTAGGGACCTGTAGGGTTGTGTAAGTGCCCGCAGAAGTCTGTAGGAGTCTGTGGGATTCTGTAAGGTTCCGGAGGGTTCTGCAGGGTTCCGTAGGGACGCGTAGAGTTCCGTAGTGGCTGGTAAAGTTCTGTAGGGCCCTGTGGGGTTCTGTATGGACCTGTAGGGTTCCGTAGGGGCCTGCAGGGTTCCGTAAGTGCCCGCAGGTGTCTGTAGGGTTCCGTAGGGGTCTGTAGGGTTCCGTAGGCACCTGCAGTGTTCTGTAGGAGCCCATAGGGTTTTAGTGAGCTTCCGTTGTGTTGCTAAGGGTCTTGTAGAGTGCTGTCGGGTCCTGGAGTATTCTGTAGGGTTCCAGAGGGCCTCGTAGGATTCCATCGAAATCTGAAGGGTTCCCTAGGGGCCCGTAGAGTCCCGTAGATTTCCGTAGGGGCCTGTAGGGTTGTGTAAGTGCCCGCAGGGGTTGGTAGGGGCTTGTAGGGTGCCATATGTTTCCGGAGGGTTGTGTAGGGTTCCGTAGGGGCCTGTGGTGTTCCCTAGGGGCCTGTAGAGTCTCGTAGAGTTCCGTAGGGTCCTGTAGGTTTCCATAAGCGCCTGCAGAGGTCTGAAGGGGCCCGTACTGTTCCGTAAGGATCCATAGGGTTCCGTAGAGCTTCGTAGGTTCCCTAGAGGCCTCTGGAGTACCACAGGAGCCAGTAGTGTTCTGTAGGGGCCCATAGGGTTCCTTCCATAGGAGCTGGCAGTGTTCCGTAGGGTCCTCTAGGGTTGAGTAAGTGCCCGCAGGAGTCTGTAGGAATCCGTGGGATTCTCTAAGGTTCTGGAGGGTTCTGCAGGGTTCCGTAGGGGCCCGTAGAGTTCCATAGTGGCTGGTAAAGTTCCCTAGGGCCCTGTACCGTTCCGTAACTGCCTGCAAGGGTCTTTAGGCTTCCGTAGGGGCTGGTAGGGTACCATAAAGTTCCGTGGGTTCCTGTAGAGTTCTGCAAGTGCCCGCAAGGGCCTGTAGGGGTCCACAGTGTTTCTGCCAGGTTCCGTAGAGTTCCGTAGGGGCCATATTTTTCTGTAGTGGCTGGTAGTATTCCGTACGGGTCTGTAGGGTTCCGTAGGCACCTACAGTGTTCTGTAGGACCCATAGGGTTTTAGTGAGGTTCCGTTGTGTTGCTAAGGGTCTTGTAGAGTGCTGTCGGGTCCTGGAGTATTCTGTAGGGTTCCAGAGGGCCTCGTAGGGTTCCATCGAAATCTATAGGGTTCCCTAGGGGCCCATAGAGTCCCGTAGATTTCCGTAGGGACCTGTAGGGTTGTGTAAGTGCCCGCAGAAGTCTGTAGGAGTCTGTGGGATTCTGTAAGGTTCCGGAGGGTTCTGCAGGGTTCCGTAGGGACGCGTAGAGTTCCGTAGTGGCTGGTAAAGTTCTGTAGGGCCCTGTGGGGTTCTGTATGGACCTGTAGGGTTCCGTAGGGGCCTGCAGGGTTCCGTAAGTGCCCGCAGGTGTCTGTAGGGTTCCGTAGGGGTCTGTAGGGTTCCGTAGGCACCTGCAGTGTTCTGTAGGAGCCCATAGGGTTTTAGTGAGCTTCCGTTGTGTTGCTAAGGGTCTTGTAGAGTGCTGTCGGGTCCTGGAGTATTCTGTAGGGTTCCAGAGGGCCTCGTAGGATTCCATCGAAATCTGAAGGGTTCCCTAGGGGCCCGTAGAGTCCCGTAGATTTCCGTAGGGGCCTGTAGGGTTGTGTAAGTGCCCGCAGGGGTTGGTAGGGGCTTGTAGGGTGCCATATGTTTCCGGAGGGTTGTGTAGGGTTCCGTAGGGGCCTGTGGTGTTCCCTAGGGGCCTGTAGAGTCTCGTAGAGTTCCGTAGGGTCCTGTAGGTTTCCATAAGCGCCTGCAGAGGTCTGAAGGGGCCCGTACTGTTCCGTAAGGATCCATAGGGTTCCGTAGAGCTTCGTAGGTTCCCTAGAGGCCTCTGGAGTACCACAGGAGCCAGTAGTGTTCTGTAGGGGCCCATAGGGTTCCTTCCATAGGAGCTGGCAGTGTTCCGTAGGGTCCTCTAGGGTTGAGTAAGTGCCCGCAGGAGTCTGTAGGAATCCGTGGGATTCTCTAAGGTTCTGGAGGGTTCTGCAGGGTTCCGTAGGGGCCCGTAGAGTTCCATAGTGGCTGGTAAAGTTCCCTAGGGCCCTGTACCGTTCCGTAACTGCCTGCAAGGGTCTTTAGGCTTCCGTAGGGGCTGGTAGGGTTCCATAAAGTTCCGTGGGTTCCTGCAGAGTTCTGCAAGTGCCCGCAAGGGCCTGTAGGGGTCCACAGTGTTTCTGCCAGGTTCCGTAGAGTTCCGTAGGGGCCATATTTTTCTGTAGTGGCTGGTAGTATTCCGTAGGGGTCTGTAGGGTTCCGTAGGCACCTACAGTGTTCTGTAGGAGCCCATAGGGTTTTAGTGAGGTTCCGTTGTGTTGCTAAGGGTCTTGTAGAGTGCTGTCGGGTCCTGGAGTATTCTGTAGGGTTCCAGAGGGCCTCGTAGGGTTCCATCGAAATCTATAGGGTTCCCTAGGGGCCCATAGAGTCCCGTAGATTTCCGTAGGGACCTGTACGGTTGTGTAAGTGCCCGCAGAAGTCTGTAGGAGTCTGTGGGATTCTGTAAGGTTCCGGAGGGTTCTGCAGAGTTCCGTAGGGACCCGTAGAGTTCCGTAGTGGCTGGTAAAGTTCCGTAGGGCCCTGTGGGGTTCTGTATGGACCTGTAGGGTTCCGTAGGGGCCTGCAGGGTTCCGTAAGTGCCCGCAGGTGTCTGTAGGGTTCCGTAGGGGTCTGTAGGGTTCCGTAGGCACCTGCAGTGTTCTGTAGGAGCCCATAGGGTTTTAGTGAGGTTCCGTTGTGTTGCTAAGGGTCTTGTAGAGTGCTGTCGGGTCCTGGAGTATTCTGTAGGGTTCCAGAGGGGCTGGTAGGGTTCCGTCGAAATCTGAAGGGTTCCCTAGGGGCCCGTAGAGTCCCGTAGATTTCCGTAGGGGCCTGTAGGGTTGTGTAAGTGCCCGCAGGGGTTGGTAGGAGCTTGTAGGGTGCCATATGTTTCCGGAGGGTTGTGTAGGGTTCCGTAGGGGCCTGTGGTGTTCCCTAGGGGCCTGTAGAGTCTCGTACAGTTCCGTAGGGTCCTGTAGGTTTCCATAAGCGCCCGCAGAGGTCTGAAGGGGCCCGTACTGTTCCGTAAGGATCCATAGGGTTCCGTAGAGCTTCGTAGGTTCCCTAGAGGCCTCTGGAGTACCGCAGGAGCCAGTAGTGTTCCGTAGGGTCCTCTAGGGTTGAGTAAGTGCCCGCAGGAGTCTGTAGGAATCCGTGGGATTCTGTAAGGTTCTGGAGGGTTCTGCAGGGTTCCGTAGGGGCCCGTAGAGTTCCATAGTGGCTGGTAAAGTTCCCTAGGGCCCTGTACCGTTCCGTAACTGCCTGCAAGGGTCTTTAGGCTTCCGTAGGGGCTGGTAGGGTACCATAAAGTTCCGTGGGTTCCTGTAGAGTTCTGCAAGTGCCCGCAAGGGCCTGTAGGGGTCCACAGTGTTTCTGCCAGGTTCCGTAGAGTTCCGTAGGGGCCATATTTTTCTGTAGTGGCTGGTAGTATTCCGTACGGGTCTGTAGGGTTCCGTAGGCACCTACAGTGTTCTGTAGGACCCATAGGGTTTTAGTGAGGTTCCGTTGTGTTGCTAAGGGTCTTGTAGAGTGCTGTCGGGTCCTGGAGTATTCTGTAGGGTTCCAGAGGGCCTCGTAGGGTTCCATCGAAATCTATAGGGTTCCCTAGGGGCCCATAGAGTCCCGTAGATTTCCGTAGGGACCTGTAGGGTTGTGTAAGTGCCCGCAGAAGTCTGTAGGAGTCTGTGGGATTCTGTAAGGTTCCGGAGGGTTCTGCAGGGTTCCGTAGGGACGCGTAGAGTTCCGTAGTGGCTGGTAAAGTTCTGTAGGGCCCTGTGGGGTTCTGTATGGACCTGTAGGGTTCCGTAGGGGCCTGCAGGGTTCCGTAAGTGCCCGCAGGTGTCTGTAGGGTTCCGTAGGGGTCTGTAGGGTTCCGTAGGCACCTGCAGTGTTCTGTAGGAGCCCATAGGGTTTTAGTGAGCTTCCGTTGTGTTGCTAAGGGTCTTGTAGAGTGCTGTCGGGTCCTGGAGTATTCTGTAGGGTTCCAGAGGGCCTCGTAGGATTCCATCGAAATCTGAAGGGTTCCCTAGGGGCCCGTAGAGTCCCGTAGATTTCCGTAGGGGCCTGTAGGGTTGTGTAAGTGCCCGCAGGGGTTGGTAGGGGCTTGTAGGGTGCCATATGTTTCCGGAGGGTTGTGTAGGGTTCCGTAGGGGCCTGTGGTGTTCCCTAGGGGCCTGTAGAGTCTCGTAGAGTTCCGTAGGGTCCTGTAGGTTTCCATAAGCGCCTGCAGAGGTCTGAAGGGGCCCGTACTGTTCCGTAAGGATCCATAGGGTTCCGTAGAGCTTCGTAGGTTCCCTAGAGGCCTCTGGAGTACCACAGGAGCCAGTAGTGTTCTGTAGGGGCCCATAGGGTTCCTTCCATAGGAGCTGGCAGTGTTCCGTAGGGTCCTCTAGGGTTGAGTAAGTGCCCGCAGGAGTCTGTAGGAATCCGTGGGATTCTCTAAGGTTCTGGAGGGTTCTGCAGGGTTCCGTAGGGGCCCGTAGAGTTCCATAGTGGCTGGTAAAGTTCCCTAGGGCCCTGTACCGTTCCGTAACTGCCTGCAAGGGTCTTTAGGCTTCCGTAGGGGCTGGTAGGGTTCCATAAAGTTCCGTGGGTTCCTGCAGAGTTCTGCAAGTGCCCGCAAGGGCCTGTAGGGGTCCACAGTGTTTCTGCCAGGTTCCGTAGAGTTCCGTAGGGGCCATATTTTTCTGTAGTGGCTGGTAGTATTCCGTAGGGGTCTGTAGGGTTCCGTAGGCACCTACAGTGTTCTGTAGGAGCCCATAGGGTTTTAGTGAGGTTCCGTTGTGTTGCTAAGGGTCTTGTAGAGTGCTGTCGGGTCCTGGAGTATTCTGTAGGGTTCCAGAGGGCCTCGTAGGGTTCCATCGAAATCTATAGGGTTCCCTAGGGGCCCATAGAGTCCCGTAGATTTCCGTAGGGACCTGTAGGGTTGTGTAAGTGCCCGCAGAAGTCTGTAGGAGTCTGTGGGATTCTGTAAGGTTCCGGAGGGTTCTGCAGAGTTCCGTAGGGACCCGTAGAGTTCCGTAGTGGCTGGTAAAGTTCCGTAGGGCCCTGTGGGGTTCTGTATGGACCTGTAGGGTTCCGTAGGGGCCTGCAGGGTTCCGTAAGTGCCCGCAGGTGTCTGTAGGGTTCCGTAGGGGTCTGTAGGGTTCCGTAGGCACCTGCAGTGTTCTGTAGGAGCCCATAGGGTTTTAGTGAGGTTCCGTTGTGTTGCTAAGGGTCTTGTAGAGTGCTGTCGGGTCCTGGAGTATTCTGTAGGGTTCCAGAGGGGCTGGTAGGGTTCCGTCGAAATCTGAAGGGTTCCCTAGGGGCCCGTAGAGTCCCGTAGATTTCCGTAGGGGCCTGTAGGGTTGTGTAAGTGCCCGCAGGGGTTGGTAGGAGCTTGTAGGGTGCCATATGTTTCCGGAGGGTTGTGTAGGGTTCCGTAGGGGCCTGTGGTGTTCCCTAGGGGCCTGTAGAGTCTCGTACAGTTCCGTAGGGTCCTGTAGGTTTCCATAAGCGCCCGCAGAGGTCTGAAGGGGCCCGTACTGTTCCGTAAGGATCCATAGGGTTCCGTAGAGCTTCGTAGGTTCCCTAGAGGCCTCTGGAGTACCGCAGGAGCCAGTAGTGTTCCGTAGGGTCCTCTAGGGTTGAGTAAGTGCCCGCAGGAGTCTGTAGGAATCCGTGGGATTCTGTAAGGTTCTGGAGGGTTCTGCAGGGTTCCGTAGGGGCCCGTAGAGTTCCATAGTGGCTGGTAAAGTTCCCTAGGGCCCTGTACCGTTCCGTAACTGCCTGCAAGGGTCTTTAGGCTTCCGTAGGGGCTGGTAGGGTACCATAAAGTTCCGTGGGTTCCTGTAGAGTTCTGCAAGTGCCCGCAAGGGCCTGTAGGGGTCCACAGTGTTTCTGCCAGGTTCCGTAGAGTTCCGTAGGGGCCATATTTTTCTGTAGTGGCTGGTAGTATTCCGTACGGGTCTGTAGGGTTCCGTAGGCACCTACAGTGTTCTGTAGGACCCATAGGGTTTTAGTGAGGTTCCGTTGTGTTGCTAAGGGTCTTGTAGAGTGCTGTCGGGTCCTGGAGTATTCTGTAGGGTTCCAGAGGGCCTCATAGGGTTCCGTCGAAATCTGAAGGGTTCCCTAGGGGCCCGTAGAGTCCCGTAGATTTCCGTAGGGACCTGTAGGGTTGTGTAAGTGCCCGCAGAAGTCTGTAGGAGTCTGTGGGATTCTGTAAGGTTCCGGAGGGTTCTGCAGGGTTCCGTAGGGACGCGTAGAGTTCCGTAGTGGCTGGTAAAGTTCTGTAGGGCCCTGTGGGGTTCTGTATGGACCTGTAGGGTTCCGTAGGGGCCTGCAGGGTTCCGTAAGTGCCCGCAGGTGTCTGTAGGGTTCCGTAGGGGTCTGTAGGGTTCCGTAGGCACCTGCAGTGTTCTGTAGGAGCCCATAGGGTTTTAGTGAGCTTCCGTTGTGTTGCTAAGGGTCTTGTAGAGTGCTGTCGGGTCCTGGAGTATTCTGTAGGGTTCCAGAGGGCCTCGTAGGATTCCATCGAAATCTGAAGGGTTCCCTAGGGGCCCGTAGAGTCCCGTAGATTTCCGTAGGGGCCTGTAGGGTTGTGTAAGTGCCCGCAGGGGTTGGTAGGGGCTTGTAGGGTGCCATATGTTTCCGGAGGGTTGTGTAGGGTTCCGTAGGGGCCTGTGGTGTTCCCTAGGGGCCTGTAGAGTCTCGTAGAGTTCCGTAGGGTCCTGTAGGTTTCCATAAGCGCCTGCAGAGGTCTGAAGGGGCCCGTACTGTTCCGTAAGGATCCATAGGGTTCCGTAGAGCTTCGTAGGTTCCCTAGAGGCCTCTGGAGTACCACAGGAGCCAGTAGTGTTCTGTAGGGGCCCATAGGGTTCCTTCCATAGGAGCTGGCAGTGTTCCGTAGGGTCCTCTAGGGTTGAGTAAGTGCCCGCAGGAGTCTGTAGGAATCCGTGGGATTCTCTAAGGTTCTGGAGGGTTCTGCAGGGTTCTGTAGGGGCCCGTAGAGTTCCGTAGTGGCTGGTAAAGTTCCCTAGGGCCCTGTACCGTTCCGTAACTGCCTGCAAGGGTCTTTAGGCTTCCGTAGGGGCTGGTAGGGTTCCATAAAGTTCCGTGGGTTCCTGCAGAGTTCTGCAAGTGCCCGCAAGGGCCTGTAGGGGCCCACAGTGTTTCTGCCAGGTTCCGTAGAGTTCCGTAGGGGCCATATTTTTCTGTAGTGGCTGGTAGTATTCCGTAGGGGTCTGTAGGTTTCCGTAGGCACCTACAGTGTTCTGTAGGAGCCCATAGGGTTTTAGTGATGTTCCGTTATGTTGCTAAGGGTCTTGTAGAGTGCTGTCGGGTCCTGGAGTATTCTGTAGGGTTCCAGAGGGCCTCGTAGGGTTCCATCGAAATCTATAGGGTTCCCTAGGGGCCCATAGAGTCCCGTAGATTTCCGTAGGGACCTGTAGGGTTGTGTAAGTGCCCGCAGAAGTCTGTAGGAGTCTGTGGGATTCTGTAAGGTTCCGGAGGGTTCTGCAGGGTTCCGTAGGGGCCCGTAGAGTTCCGTAGTGGCTGGTAAAGTTCCCTAGGGCCCTGTACCGTTCCGTAACTGCCTGCAAGGGTCTTTAGGCTTCCGTAGGGGCTGGTAGGGTTCCATAAAGTTCCGTGGGTTCCTGCAGAGTTCTGCAAGTGCCCGCAAGGGCCTGTAGGGGCCCACAGTGTTTCTGCCAGGTTCCGTAGAGTTCCGTAGGGGCCATATTTTTCTGTAGTGGCTGGTAGTATTCCATAGGGGTCTGTAGGTTTCCGTAGGCACCTACAGTGTTCTGTAGGAGCCCATAGGGTTTTAGTGAGGTTCCGTTGTGTTGCTAAGGGTCTTGTAGAGTGCTGTCGGGTCCTGGAGTATTCTGTAGGGTTCCAGAGGGCCTCATAGGGTTCCATCGAAATCTATAGGGTTCCCTAGGGGCCCATAGAGTCCCGTAGATTTCCGTAGGGACCTGTAGGGTTGTGTAAGTGCCCGCAGAAGTCTGTAGGAGTCTGTGGGATTCTGTAAGGTTCCGGAGGGTTCTGCAGAGTTCCGTAGGGACCCGTAGAGTTCCGTAGTGGCTGGTAAAGTTCCGTAGGGCCCTGTGGGGTTCTGTATGGACCTGTAGGGTTCCGTAGGGGCCTGCAGGGTTCCGTAAGTGCCCGCAGGTGTCTGTAGGGTTCCGTAGGGGTCTGTAGGGTTCCGTAGGCACCTGCAGTGTTCTGTAGGAGCCCATAGGGTTTTAGTGAGGTTCCGTTGTGTTGCTAAGGGTCTTGTAGAGTGCTGTCGGGTCCTGGAGTATTCTGTAGGGTTCCAGAGGGGCTGGTAGGGTTCCGTCGAAATCTGAAGGGTTCCCTAGGGGCCCGTAGAGTCCCGTAGATTTCCGTAGGGGCCTGTAGGGTTGTGTAAGTGCCCGCAGGGGTTGGTAGGAGCTTGTAGGGTGCCATATGTTTCCGGAGGGTTGTGTAGGGTTCCGTAGGGGCCTGTGGTGTTCCCTAGGGGCCTGTAGAGTCTCGTAGAGTTCCGTAGGGTCCTGTAGGTTTCCATAAGCGCCCGCAGAGGTCTGAAGGGGCCCGTACTGTTCCGTAAGGATCCATAGGGTTCCGTAGAGCTTCGTAGGTTCCCTAGAGGCCTCTGGAGTACCGCAGGCACCAGTAGTGTTCCGTAGGGTCCTCTAGGGTTGAGTAAGTGCCCGCAGGAGTCTGTAGGAATCCGTGGGATTCTGTAAGGTTCTGGAGGGTTCTGCAGGGTTCCGTAGGGGCCCGTAGAGTTCCATAGTGGCTGGTAAAGTTCCCTAGGGCCCTGTACCGTTCCGTAACTGCCTGCAAGGGTCTTTAGGCTTCCGTAGGGGCTGGTAGGGTTCCATAAAGTTCCGTGGGTTCCTGCAGAGTTCTGCAAGTGCCCGCAAGGGCCTGTAGGGGTCCACAGTGTTTCTGCCAGGTTCCGTAGAGTTCCGTAGGGGCCATATTTTTCTGTAGTGGCTGGTAGTATTCCGTAGGGGTCTGTAGGGTTCCGTAGGCACCTACAGTGTTCTGTAGGAGCCCATAGGGTTTTAGTGAGGTTCCGTTGTGTTGCTAAGGGTCTTGTAGAGTGCTGTCGGGTCCTGGAGTATTGTGTAGGGTTCCAGAGGGCCTCGTAGGGTTCCATCGAAATCTATAGGGTTCCCTAGGGGCCCATAGAGTCCCGTAGATTTCCGTAGGGACCTGTAGGGTTGTGTAAGTGCCCGCAGAAGTCTGTAGGAGTCTGTGGGATTCTGTAAGGTTCCGGAGGGTTCTGCAGGGTTCCGTAGGGACCCGTAGAGTTCCGTAGTGGCTGGTAAAGTTCCCTAGGGCCCTGTACCGTTCCGTAACTGCCTGCAAGGGTCTTTAGGCTTCCGTAGGGGCTGGTAGGGTTCCATAAAGTTCCGTGGGTTCCTGCAGAGTTCTGCAAGTGCCCGCAAGGGCCTGTAGGGGCCCACAGTGTTTCTGCCAGGTTCCGTAGAGTTCCGTAGGGGCCATATTTTTCTGTAGTGGCTGGTAGTATTCCATAGGGGTCTGTAGGTTTCCGTAGGCACCTACAGTGTTCTGTAGGAGCCCATAGGGTTTTAGTGAGGTTCCGTTGTGTTGCTAAGGGTCTTGTAGAGTGCTGTCGGGTCCTGGAGTATTCTGTAGGGTTCCAGAGGGCCTCATAGGGTTCCATCGAAATCTATAGGGTTCCCTAGGGGCCCATAGAGTCCCGTAGATTTCCGTAGGGACCTGTAGGGTTGTGTAAGTGCCCGCAGAAGTCTGTAGGAGTCTGTGGGATTCTGTAAGGTTCCGGAGGGTTCTGCAGAGTTCCGTAGGGACCCGTAGAGTTCCGTAGTGGCTGGTAAAGTTCCGTAGGGCCCTGTGGGGTTCTGTATGGACCTGTAGGGTTCCGTAGGGGCCTGCAGGGTTCCGTAAGTGCCCGCAGGTGTCTGTAGGGTTCCGTAGGGGTCTGTAGGGTTCCGTAGGCACCTGCAGTGTTCTGTAGGAGCCCATAGGGTTTTAGTGAGGTTCCGTTGTGTTGCTAAGGGTCTTGTAGAGTGCTGTCGGGTCCTGGAGTATTCTGTAGGGTTCCAGAGGGGCTGGTAGGGTTCCGTCGAAATCTGAAGGGTTCCCTAGGGGCCCGTAGAGTCCCGTAGATTTCCGTAGGGGCCTGTAGGGTTGTGTAAGTGCCCGCAGGGGTTGGTAGGAGCTTGTAGGGTGCCATATGTTTCCGGAGGGTTGTGTAGGGTTCCGTAGGGGCCTGTGGTGTTCCCTAGGGGCCTGTAGAGTCTCGTACAGTTCCGTAGGGTCCTGTAGGTTTCCATAAGCGCCCGCAGAGGTCTGAAGGGGCCCGTACTGTTCCGTAAGGATCCATAGGGTTCCGTAGAGCTTCGTAGGTTCCCTAGAGGCCTCTGGAGTACCGCAGGCGCCAGTAGTGTTCCGTAGGGTCCTCTAGGGTTGAGTAAGTGCCCGCAGGAGTCTGTAGGAATCCGTGGGATTCTGTAAGGTTCTGGAGGGTTCTGCAGGGTTCCGTAGGGGCCCGTAGAGTTCCATAGTGGCTGGTAAAGTTCCCTAGGGCCCTGTACCGTTCCGTAACTGCCTGCAAGGGTCTTTAGGCTTCCGTAGGGGCTGGTAGGGTTCCATAAAGTTCCGTGGGTTCCTGCAGAGTTCTGCAAGTGCCCGCAAGGGCCTGTAGGGGCCCACAGTGTTTCTGCCAGGTTCCGTAGAGTTCCGTAGGGGCCATATTTTTCTGTAGTGGCTGGTAGTATTCCGTAGGGGTCTGTAGGGTTCCGTAGGCACCTACAGTGTTCTGTAGGAGCCCATAGGGTTTTAGTGAGGTTCCGTTGTGTTGCTAAGGGTCTTGTAGAGTGCTGTCGGGTCCTGGAGTATTCTGTAGGGTTCCAGAGGGCCTCGTAGGGTTCCATCGAAATCTATAGGGTTCCCTAGGGGCCCATAGAGTCCCGTAGATTTCCGTAGGGACCTGTAGGGTTGTGTAAGTGCCCGCAGAAGTCTGTAGGAGTCTGTGGGATTCTGTAAGGTTCCGGAGGGTTCTGCAGGGTTCCGTAGGGACCCGTAGAGTTCCGTAGTGGCTGGTAAAGTTCCCTAGGGCCCTGTACCGTTCCGTAACTGCCTGCAAGGGTCTTTAGGCTTCCGTAGGGGCTGGTAGGGTTCCATAAAGTTCCGTGGGTTCCTGCAGAGTTCTGCAAGTGCCCGCAAGGGCCTGTAGGGGCCCACAGTGTTTCTGCCAGGTTCCGTAGAGTTCCGTAGGGGCCATATTTTTCTGTAGTGGCTGGTAGTATTCCATAGGGGTCTGTAGGTTTCCGTAGGCACCTACAGTGTTCTGTAGGAGCCCATAGGGTTTTAGTGAGGTTCCGTTGTGTTGCTAAGGGTCTTGTAGAGTGCTGTCGGGTCCTGGAGTATTCTGTAGGGTTCCAGAGGGCCTCATAGGGTTCCATCGAAATCTATAGGGTTCCCTAGGGGCCCATAGAGTCCCGTAGATTTCCGTAGGGACCTGTAGGGTTGTGTAAGTGCCCGCAGAAGTCTGTAGGAGTCTGTGGGATTCTGTAAGGTTCCGGAGGGTTCTGCAGAGTTCCGTAGGGACCCGTAGAGTTCCGTAGTGGCTGGTAAAGTTCCGTAGGGCCCTGTGGGGTTCTGTATGGACCTGTAGGGTTCCGTAGGGGCCTGCAGGGTTCCGTAAGTGCCCGCAGGTGTCTGTAGGGTTCCGTAGGGGTCTGTAGGGTTCCGTAGGCACCTGCAGTGTTCTGTAGGAGCCCATAGGGTTTTAGTGAGGTTCCGTTGTGTTGCTAAGGGTCTTGTAGAGTGCTGTCGGGTCCTGGAGTATTCTGTAGGGTTCCAGAGGGGCTGGTAGGGTTCCGTCGAAATCTGAAGGGTTCCCTAGGGGCCCGTAGAGTCCCGTAGATTTCCGTAGGGGCCTGTAGGGTTGTGTAAGTGCCCGCAGGGGTTGGTAGGAGCTTGTAGGGTGCCATATGTTTCCGGAGGGTTGTGTAGGGTTCCGTAGGGGCCTGTGGTGTTCCCTAGGGGCCTGTAGAGTCTCGTACAGTTCCGTAGGGTCCTGTAGGTTTCCATAAGCGCCCGCAGAGGTCTGAAGGGGCCCGTACTGTTCCGTAAGGATCCATAGGGTTCCGTAGAGCTTCGTAGGTTCCCTAGAGGCCTCTGGAGTACCGCAGGATCCAGTAGTGTTCCGTAGGGTCCTCTAGGGTTGTGTAAGTGCCCGCAGAAGTCTGTAGGAGTCTGTGGGATTCTGTAAGGTTCTGGAGGGTTCTGCAGGGTTCCGTAGGGACCCGTAGAGTTCCGTAGTGGCTGGTAAAGTTCCCTAGGGCCCTGTGGGGTTCCGTAACTGCCTGCAAGGGTCTTTAGGCTTCCGTAGGGGCTGGTAGGGTTCCATAAAGTTCCGTGGGTTCCTGCAGAGTTCTGCAAGTGCCCGCAAGGGCCTGTAGGGGCCCACAGTGTTTCTGCCAGGTTCCGTAGAGTTCCGTAGGGGCCATATTTTTCTGTAGTGGCTGGTAGTATTCCATAGGGGTCTGTAGGTTTCCGTAGGCACCTACAGTGTTCTGTAGGAGCCCATAGGGTTTTAGTGAGGTTCCGTTGTGTTGCTAAGGGTCTTGTAGAGTGCTGTCGGGTCCTGGAGTATTCTGTAGGGTTCCAGAGGGCCTCATAGGGTTCCATCGAAATCTATAGGGTTCCCTAGGGGCCCATAGAGTCCCGTAGATTTCCGTAGGGACCTGTAGGGTTGTGTAAGTGCCCGCAGAAGTCTGTAGGAGTCTGTGGGATTCTGTAAGGTTCCGGAGGGTTCTGCAGAGTTCCGTAGGGACCCGTAGAGTTCCGTAGTGGCTGGTAAAGTTCCGTAGGGCCCTGTGGGGTTCTGTATGGACCTGTAGGGTTCCGTAGGGGCCTGCAGGGTTCCGTAAGTGCCCGCAGGTGTCTGTAGGGTTCCGTAGGGGTCTGTAGGGTTCCGTAGGCACCTGCAGTGTTCTGTAGGAGCCCATAGGGTTTTAGTGAGGTTCCGTTGTGTTGCTAAGGGTCTTGTAGAGTGCTGTCGGGTCCTGGAGTATTCTGTAGGGTTCCAGAGGGGCTGGTAGGGTTCCGTCGAAATCTGAAGGGTTCCCTAGGGGCCCGTAGAGTCCCGTAGATTTCCGTAGGGGCCTGTAGGGTTGTGTAAGTGCCCGCAGGGGTTGGTAGGAGCTTGTAGGGTGCCATATGTTTCCGGAGGGTTGTGTAGGGTTCCGTAGGGGCCTGTGGTGTTCCCTAGGGGCCTGTAGAGTCTCGTAGAGTTCCGTAGGGTCCTGTAGGTTTCCATAAGCGCCCGCAGAGGTCTGAAGGGGCCCGTACTGTTCCGTAAGGATCCATAGGGTTCCGTAGAGCTTCGTAGGTTCCCTAGAGGCCTCTGGAGTACCGCAGGAGCCAGTAGTGTTCCGTAGGGTCCTCTAGGGTTGAGTAAGTGCCCGCAGGAGTCTGTAGGAATCCGTGGGATTCTGTAAGGTTCTGGAGGGTTCTGCAGGGTTCCGTAGGGGCCCGTAGAGTTCCATAGTGGCTGGTAAAGTTCCCTAGGGCCCTGTACCGTTCCGTAACTGCCTGCAAGGGTCTTTAGGCTTCCGTAGGGGCTGGTAGGGTTTCATAAAGTTCCGTGGGTTCCTGCAGAGTTCTGCAAGTGCCCGCAAGGGCCTGTAGGGGTCCACAGTGTTTCTGCCAGGTTCCGTAGAGTTCCGTAGGGGCCATATTTTTCTGTAGTGGCTGGTAGTATTCCGTAGGGGTCTGTAGGGTTCCGTAGGCACCTACAGTGTTCTGTAGGAGCCCATAGGGTTTTAGTGAGGTTCCGTTGTGTTGCTAAGGGTCTTGTAGAGTGCTGTCGGGTCCTGGAGTATTCTGTAGGGTTCCAGAGGGCCTCGTAGGGTTCCATCGAAATCTATAGGGTTCCCTAGGGGCCCATAGAGTCCCGTAGATTTCCGTAGGGACCTGTAGGGTTGTGTAAGTGCCCGCAGAAGTCTGTAGGAGTCTGTGGGATTCTGTAAGGTTCCGGAGGGTTCTGCAGAGTTCCGTAGGGACCCGTAGAGTTCCGTAGTGGCTGGTAAAGTTCCGTAGGGCCCTGTGGGGTTCTGTATGGACCTGTAGGGTTCCGTAGGGGCCTGCAGGGTTCCGTAAGTGCCCGCAGGTGTCTGTAGGGTTCCGTAGGGGTCTGTAGGGTTCCGTAGGCACCTGCAGTGTTCTGTAGGAGCCCATAGGGTTTTAGTGAGGTTCCGTTGTGTTGCTAAGGGTCTTGTAGAGTGCTGTCGGGTCCTGGAGTATTCTGTAGGGTTCCAGAGGGGCTGGTAGGGTTCCGTCGAAATCTGAAGGGTTCCCTAGGGGCCCGTAGAGTCCCGTAGATTTCCGTAGGGGCCTGTAGGGTTGTGTAAGTGCCCGCAGGGGTTGGTAGGAGCTTGTAGGGTGCCATATGTTTCCGGAGGGTTGTGTAGGGTTCCGTAGGGGCCTGTGGTGTTCCCTAGGGGCCTGTAGAGTCTCGTACAGTTCCGTAGGGTCCTGTAGGTTTCCATAAGCGCCCGCAGAGGTCTGAAGGGGCCCGTACTGTTCCGTAAGGATCCATAGGGTTCCGTAGAGCTTCGTAGGTTCCCTAGAGGCCTCTGGAGTACCGCAGGCGCCAGTAGTGTTCCGTAGGGTCCTCTAGGGTTGAGTAAGTGCCCGCAGGAGTCTGTAGGAATCCGTGGGATTCTGTAAGGTTCTGGAGGGTTCTGCAGGGTTCCGTAGGGGCCCGTAGAGTTCCATAGTGGCTGGTAAAGTTCCCTAGGGCCCTGTACCGTTCCGTAACTGCCTGCAAGGGTCTTTAGGCTTCCGTAGGGGCTGGTAGGGTTCCATAAAGTTCCGTGGGTTCCTGCAGAGTTCTGCAAGTGCCCGCAAGGGCCTGTAGGGGTCCACAGTGTTTCTGCCAGGTTCCGTAGAGTTCCGTAGGGGCCATATTTTTCTGTAGTGGCTGGTAGTATTCCGTAGGGGTCTGTAGGGTTCCGTAGGCACCTACAGTGTTCTGTAGGACCCATAGGGTTTTAGTGAGGTTCCGTTGTGTTGCTAAGGGTCTTGTAGAGTGCTGTCGGGTCCTGGAGTATTCTGTAGGGTTCCAGAGGGCCTCATAGGGTTCCATCGAAATCTATAGGGTTCCCTAGGGGCCCGTAGAGTCCCGTAGATTTCCGTAGGGACCTGTAGGGTTGTGTAAGTGCCCGCAGAAGTCTGTAGGAGTCTGTGGGATTCTGTAAGGTTCCGGAGGGTTCTGCAGGGTTCCGTAGGGACCCGTAGAGTTCCGTAGTGGCTGGTAAAGTTCTGTAGGGCCCTGTGGGGTTCTGTATGGACCTGTAGGGTTCCGTAGGGGCCTGCAGGGTTCCGTAAGTGCCCGCAGGTGTCTGTAGGGTTCCGTAGGGGTCTGTAGGGTTCCGTAGGCACCTGCAGTGTTCTGTAGGAGCCCATAGGGTTTTAGTGAGGTTCCGTTGTGTTGCTAAGGGTCTTGTAGAGTGCTGTCGGGTCCTGGAGTATTCTGTAGGGTTCCAGAGGGCCTCGTAGGATTCCATCGAAATCTGAAGGGTTCCCTAGGGGCCCGTAGAGTCCCGTAGATTTCCGTAGGGGCCTGTAGGGTTGTGTAAGTGCCCGCAGGGGTTGGTAGGGGCTTGTAGGGTGCCATATGTTTCCGGAGGGTTGTGTAGGGTTCCGTAGGGGCCTGTGGTGTTCCCTAGGGGCCTGTAGAGTCTCGTAGAGTTCCGTAGGGTCCTGTAGGTTTCCATAAGCGCCTGCAGAGGTCTGAAGGGGCCCGTACTGTTCCGTAAGGATCCATAGGGTTCCGTAGAGCTTCGTAGGTTCCCTAGAGGCCTCTGGAGTACCACAGGAGCCAGTAGTGTTCTGTAGGGGCCCATAGGGTTCCTTCCATATGAGCTGGCAGTGTTCCGTAGGGTCCTCTAGGGTTGAGTAAGTGCCCGCAGGAGTCTGTAGGAATCCGTGGGATTCTCTAAGGTTCTGGAGGGTTCTGCAGGGTTCTGTAGGGGCCCGTAGAGTTCCGTAGTGGCTGGTAAAGTTCCCTAGGGCCCTGTACCGTTCCGTAACTGCCTGCAAGGGTCTTTAGGCTTCCGTAGGGGCTGGTAGGGTTCCATAAAGTTCCGTGGGTTCCTGCAGAGTTCTGCAAGTGCCCGCAAGGGCCTGTAGGGGCCCACAGTGTTTCTGTCAGGTTCCGTAGAGTTCCGTAGGGGCCATATTTTTCTGTAGTGGCTGGTAGTATTCTGTAGGGGTCTGTAGGGTTCCGTAGGCACCTGCAGTGTTCTGTAGGAGCCCATAGGGTTTTAGTGAGGTTCCGTTGTGTTGCTAAGGGTCTTGTAGAGTGCTGTCGGGTCCTGGAGTATTCTGTAGGGTTCCAGAGGGCCTCGTAGGGTTCCATCGAAATCTATAGGGTTCCCTAGGGGCCCATAGAGTCCCGTAGATTTCCGTAGGGACCTGTAGGGTTGTGTAAGTGCCCGCAGAAGTCTGTAGGAGTCTGTGGGATTCTGTAAGGTTCCGGAGGGTTCTGCAGGGTTCCGTAGGGACCCGTAGAGTTCCGTAGTGGCTGGTAAAGTTCCCTAGGGCCCTGTACCGTTCCGTAACTGCCTGCAAGGGTCTTTAGGCTTCCGTAGGGGCTGGTAGGGTTCCATAAAGTTCCGTGGGTTCCTGCAGAGTTCTGCAAGTGCCCGCAAGGGCCTGTAGGGGCCCACAGTGTTTCTGCCAGGTTCCGTAGAGTTCCGTAGGGGCCATATTTTTCTGTAGTGGCTGGTAGTATTCCGTAGGGGTCTGTAGGTTTCCGTAGGCACCTGCAGTGTTCTGTAGGACCCATAGGGTTTTAGTGATGTTCCGTTGTGTTGCTAAGGGTCTTGTAGAGTGCTGTCGGGTCCTGGAGTATTCTGTAGGGTTCCAGAGGGGCTGGTAGGGTTCCGTCGAAATCTGTAGGGTTCCCTAGGGGCCCATAGAGTCCCGTAGATTTCCGTAGGGACCTGTAGGGTTGTGTAAGTGCTCGCAGGGTTTGGTAGGAGCTTGTAGGGTTCCATAAGTTTCCAGAGGGTTGTGTAGGGTTCCGTAGGGGCTGTGGTGTTCCCTAAGGGCCTGTAGAGTCTCGTACGGTTCCGTAGGGGCCTGTGGTGTTCCCAAGGGGCCTGTAGAGTCTCGTACAGTTCCGTAGGGTCCTGTAGGTTTCCATAAGCGCCCGCAGAGGTCTGAAGGGGCCCGTACTGTGCCGTAAGGATCCATAGGGTTCCGTAGAGCTTCGTAGGTTCCCTAGAGGCCTCTGTAGTACCGCAGGAGCCAGTAGTGTTCCGTAGGGTCCTCTAGGGTTGAGTAAGTGCCTGCAGGAGTCTGTAGGAATCCGTGGGATTCTGTAAGGTTCTGGAGGGTTCTGCAGGGTTCCGTAGGGGCCCGTAGAGTTCCATAGTGGCTGGTAAAGTTCCCTAGGGCCCTGTACCGTTCCGTAACTGCCTGCAAGGGTCTTTAGGCTTCCGTAGGGGCTGGTAGGGTTTCATAAAGTTCCGTGGGTTCCTGCAGAGTTCTGCAAGTGCCCGCAAGGGCCTGTAGGGGCCCACAGTGTTTCTGCCAGGTTCCGTAGAGTTCCGTAGGGGCCATATTTTTCTGTAGTGGCTGGTAGTATTCTGTAGGGGTCTGTAGGGTTCCGTAGGCGCCTGCAGTGTTCTGTAGGAGCCCATAGGGTTTTAGTGAGGTTCCGTTGTGTTGCTAAGGGTCTTGTAGAGTGCTGTCGGGTCCTGGAGTATTCTGTAGGGTTCCAGAGGGCCTCGTAGGGTTCCATCGAAATCTATAGGGTTCCCTAGGGGCCCATAGAGTCCCGTAGATTTCCGTAGGGACCTGTAGGGTTGTGTAAGTGCCCGCAGAAGTCTGTAGGAGTCTGTGGGATTCTGTAAGGTTCCGGAGGGTTCTGCAGGGTTCCGTAGGGACCCGTAGAGTTCCGTAGTGGCTGGTAAAGTTCCGTAGGGCCCTGTGGGGTTCTGTATGGACCTGTAGGGTTCCGTAGGGGCCTGCAGGGTTCCGTAAGTGCCCGCAGGTGTCTGTAGGGTTCCGTAGGGGTCTGTAGGGTTCCGTAGGCACCTGCAGTGTTCTGTAGGAGCCCATAGGGTTTTAGTGAGGTTCCGTTGTGTTACTAAGGGTCTTGTAGAGTGCTGTCGGGTCCTGGAGTATTCTGTAGGGTTCCAGAGGGCCTCGTAGGGTTCCATCGAAATCTATAGGGTTCCCTAGGGGCCCATAGAGTCCCGTAGATTTCCGTAGGGACCTGTAGGGTTGTGTAAGTGCCCGCAGAAGTCGGTAGGAGTCTGTGGGATTCTGTAAGGTTCCGGAGGGTTCTGCAGGGTTCTGTAGGGACCCGTAGAGTTCCGTAGTGGCTGGTAAAGTTCCGTAGGGCCCTGTGGGGTTCTGTATGGACCTGTAGGGTTCCGTAGGGGCCTGCAGGGTTCCGTAAGTGCCCGCAGGTGTCTGTAGGGTTCCGTAGGGGTCTGTAGGGTTCCATAGGCACCTGCAGTGTTCTGTAGGAGCCCATAGGGTTTTAGTGAGGTTCCGTTGTGTTGCTAAGGGTCTTGTAGAGTGCTGTCGGGTCCTGGAGTATTCTGTAGGGTTCCAGAGGGGCTGGTAGGGTTCCGTCGAAATCTGAAGGGTTCCCTAGGGGCCCGTAGAGTCCCGTAGATTTCCGTAGGGGCCTGTAGGGTTGTGTAAGTGCCCGCAGGGGTTGGTAGGAGCTTGTAGGGTGCCATATGTTTCCGGAGGGTTGTGTAGGGTTCCGTAGGGGCCTGTGGTGTTCCCTAGGGGCCTGTAGAGTCTCGTACAGTTCCGTAGGGTCCTGTAGGTTTCCATAAGCGCCCGCAGAGGTCTGAAGGGGCCCGTACTGTGCGGTAAGGATCCATAGAGTTCCGTAGAGCTTCGTAGGTTCCCTAGAGGCCTCTGGAGTACCACAGGAGCCAGTAGTGTTCTGTAGGGGCCCATAGGGTTCCTTCCATAGGAGCTGGCAGTGTTCCGTAGGGTCCTCTAGGGTTGAGTAAGTGCCCGCAGGAGTCTGTAGGAATCCGTGGGATTCTCTAAGGTTCTGGAGGGTTCTGCAGGGTTCTGTAGGGGCCCGTAGAGTTCCGTAGTGGCTGGTAAAGTTCCCTAGGGCCCTGTACCGTTCCGTAACTGCCTGCAAGGGTCTTTAGGCTTCCGTAGGGGCTGGTAGGGTTCCATAAAGTTCCGTGGGTTCCTGCAGAGTTCTGCAAGTGCCCGCAAGGGCCTGTAGGGGCCCACAGTGTTTCTGCCAGGTTCCGTAGAGTTCCGTAGGGGCCATATTTTTCTGTAGTGGCTGGTAGTATTCCGTAGGGGTCTGTAGGTTTCCGTAGGCACCTACAGTGTTCTGTAGGACCCATAGGGTTTTAGTGAGGTTCCGTTGTGTTGCTAAGGGTCTTGTAGAGTGCTGTCGGGTCCTGGAGTATTCTGTAGGGTTCCAGAGGGCCTCGTAGGGTTCCGTCGAAATCTATAGGGTTCCCTAGGGGCCCATAGAGTCCCGTAGATTTCCGTAGGGACCTGTAGGGTTGTGTAAG
Organism: Numenius arquata; assembly: GCF_964106895.1. NCBI lineage: Eukaryota > Metazoa > Chordata > Aves > Charadriiformes > Scolopacidae > Numenius > Numenius arquata. The sequence continues at coordinate 85,502 of NW_027414406.1, forward strand.
TGCCCGCAGAAGTCTGTAGGAGTCTGTGGGATTCTGTAAGGTTCCGGAGGGTTCTGCAGAGTTCCGTAGGGACCCGTAGAGTTCCGTAGTGGCTGGTAAAGTTCCGTAGGGCCCTGTGGGGTTCTGTATGGACCTGTAGGGTTCCGTAGGGGCCTGCAGGGTTCCGTAAGTGCCCGCAGGTGTCTGTAGGGTTCCGTAGGGGTCTGTAGGGTTCCGTAGGCACCTGCAGTGTTCTGTAGGAGCCCATAGGGTTTTAGTGAGGTTCCGTTGTGTTGCTAAGGGTCTTGTAGAGTGCTGTCGGGTCCTGGAGTATTCTGTAGGGTTCCAGAGGGGCTGGTAGGGTTCCGTCGAAATCTGAAGGGTTCCCTAGGGGCCCGTAGAGTCCCGTAGATTTCCGTAGGGGCCTGTAGGGTTGTGTAAGTGCCCGCAGGGGTTGGTAGGAGCTTGTAGGGTGCCATATGTTTCCGGAGGGTTGTGTAGGGTTCCGTAGGGGCCTGTGGTGTTCCCTAGGGGCCTGTAGAGTCTCGTACAGTTCCGTAGGGTCCTGTAGGTTTCCATAAGCGCCCGCAGAGGTCTGAAGGGGCCCGTACTGTTCCGTAAGGATCCATAGGGTTCCGTAGAGCTTCGTAGGTTCCCTAGAGGCCTCTGGAGTACCACAGGAGCCAGTAGTGTTCTGTAGGGGCCCATAGGGTTCCTTCCATATGAGCTGGCAGTGTTCCGTAGGGTCCTCTAGGGTTGAGTAAGTGCCCGCAGGAGTCTGTAGGAATCCGTGGGATTCTCTAAGGTTCTGGAGGGTTCTGCAGGGTTCTGTAGGGGCCCGTAGAGTTCCGTAGTGGCTGGTAAAGTTCCCTAGGGCCCTGTACCGTTCCGTAACTGCCTGCAAGGGTCTTTAGGCTTCCGTAGGGGCTGGTAGGGTTCCATAAAGTTCCGTGGGTTCCTGCAGAGTTCTGCAAGTGCCCGCAAGGGCCTGTAGGGGCCCACAGTGTTTCTGTCAGGTTCCGTAGAGTTCCGTAGGGGCCATATTTTTCTGTAGTGGCTGGTAGTATTCTGTAGGGGTCTGTAGGGTTCCGTAGGCACCTGCAGTGTTCTGTAGGAGCCCATAGGGTTTTAGTGAGGTTCCGTTGTGTTGCTAAGGGTCTTGTAGAGTGCTGTCGGGTCCTGGAGTATTCTGTAGGGTTCCAGAGGGCCTCGTAGGGTTCCATCGAAATCTATAGGGTTCCCTAGGGGCCCATAGAGTCCCGTAGATTTCCGTAGGGACCTGTAGGGTTGTGTAAGTGCCCGCAGAAGTCTGTAGGAGTCTGTGGGATTCTGTAAGGTTCCGGAGGGTTCTGCAGGGTTCCGTAGGGACCCGTAGAGTTCCGTAGTGGCTGGTAAAGTTCCCTAGGGCCCTGTACCGTTCCGTAACTGCCTGCAAGGGTCTTTAGGCTTCCGTAGGGGCTGGTAGGGTTCCATAAAGTTCCGTGGGTTCCTGCAGAGTTCTGCAAGTGCCCGCAAGGGCCTGTAGGGGCCCACAGTGTTTCTGCCAGGTTCCGTAGAGTTCCGTAGGGGCCATATTTTTCTGTAGTGGCTGGTAGTATTCCGTAGGGGTCTGTAGGTTTCCGTAGGCACCTGCAGTGTTCTGTAGGACCCATAGGGTTTTAGTGATGTTCCGTTGTGTTGCTAAGGGTCTTGTAGAGTGCTGTCGGGTCCTGGAGTATTCTGTAGGGTTCCAGAGGGGCTGGTAGGGTTCCGTCGAAATCTGTAGGGTTCCCTAGGGGCCCATAGAGTCCCGTAGATTTCCGTAGGGACCTGTAGGGTTGTGTAAGTGCTCGCAGGGTTTGGTAGGAGCTTGTAGGGTTCCATAAGTTTCCAGAGGGTTGTGTAGGGTTCCGTAGGGGCTGTGGTGTTCCCTAAGGGCCTGTAGAGTCTCGTACGGTTCCGTAGGGGCCTGTGGTGTTCCCAAGGGGCCTGTAGAGTCTCGTACAGTTCCGTAGGGTCCTGTAGGTTTCCATAAGCGCCCGCAGAGTTCTGAAGGGGCCCGTACTGTGCCGTAAGGATCCATAGGGTTCCGTAGAGCTTCGTAGGTTCCCTAGAGGCCTCTGTAGTACCGCAGGAGCCAGTAGTGTTCCGTAGGGTCCTCTAGGGTTGAGTAAGTGCCCGCAGGAGTCTGTAGGAATCCGTGGGATTCTGTAAGGTTCTGGAGGGTTCTGCAGGGTTCCGTAGGGGCCCGTAGAGTTCCATAGTGGCTGGTAAAGTTCCCTAGGGCCCTGTACCGTTCCGTAACTGCCTGCAAGGGTCTTTAGGCTTCCGTAGGGGCTGGTAGGGTTTCATAAAGTTCCGTGGGTTCCTGCAGAGTTCTGCAAGTGCCCGCAAGGGCCTGTAGGGGCCCACAGTGTTTCTGCCAGGTTCCGTAGAGTTCCGTAGGGGCCATATTTTTCTGTAGTGGCTGGTAGTATTCTGTAGGGGTCTGTAGGGTTCCGTAGGCGCCTGCAGTGTTCTGTAGGAGCCCATAGGGTTTTAGTGAGGTTCCGTTGTGTTGCTAAGGGTCTTGTAGAGTGCTGTCGGGTCCTGGAGTATTCTGTAGGGTTCCAGAGGGCCTCGTAGGGTTCCATCGAAATCTATAGGGTTCCCTAGGGGCCCATAGAGTCCCGTAGATTTCCGTAGGGACCTGTAGGGTTGTGTAAGTGCCCGCAGAAGTCTGTAGGAGTCTGTGGGATTCTGTAAGGTTCCGGAGGGTTCTGCAGGGTTCCGTAGGGACCCGTAGAGTTCCGTAGTGGCTGGTAAAGTTCCGTAGGGCCCTGTGGGGTTCTGTATGGACCTGTAGGGTTCCGTAGGGGCCTGCAGGGTTCCGTAAGTGCCCGCAGGTGTCTGTAGGGTTCCGTAGGGGTCTGTAGGGTTCCGTAGGCACCTGCAGTGTTCTGTAGGAGCCCATAGGGTTTTAGTGAGGTTCCGTTGTGTTACTAAGGGTCTTGTAGAGTGCTGTCGGGTCCTGGAGTATTCTGTAGGGTTCCAGAGGGCCTCGTAGGGTTCCATCGAAATCTATAGGGTTCCCTAGGGGCCCATAGAGTCCCGTAGATTTCCGTAGGGACCTGTAGGGTTGTGTAAGTGCCCGCAGAAGTCGGTAGGAGTCTGTGGGATTCTGTAAGGTTCCGGAGGGTTCTGCAGGGTTCTGTAGGGACCCGTAGAGTTCCGTAGTGGCTGGTAAAGTTCCGTAGGGCCCTGTGGGGTTCTGTATGGACCTGTAGGGTTCCGTAGGGGCCTGCAGGGTTCCGTAAGTGCCCGCAGGTGTCTGTAGGGTTCCGTAGGGGTCTGTAGGGTTCCATAGGCACCTGCAGTGTTCTGTAGGAGCCCATAGGGTTTTAGTGAGGTTCCGTTGTGTTGCTAAGGGTCTTGTAGAGTGCTGTCGGGTCCTGGAGTATTCTGTAGGGTTCCAGAGGGGCTGGTAGGGTTCCGTCGAAATCTGAAGGGTTCCCTAGGGGCCCGTAGAGTCCCGTAGATTTCCGTAGGGGCCTGTAGGGTTGTGTAAGTGCCCGCAGGGGTTGGTAGGAGCTTGTAGGGTGCCATATGTTTCCGGAGGGTTGTGTAGGGTTCCGTAGGGGCCTGTGGTGTTCCCTAGGGGCCTGTAGAGTCTCGTACAGTTCCGTAGGGTCCTGTAGGTTTCCATAAGCGCCCGCAGAGGTCTGAAGGGGCCCGTACTGTGCGGTAAGGATCCATAGAGTTCCGTAGAGCTTCGTAGGTTCCCTAGAGGCCTCTGGAGTACCACAGGAGCCAGTAGTGTTCTGTAGGGGCCCATAGGGTTCCTTCCATAGGAGCTGGCAGTGTTCCGTAGGGTCCTCTAGGGTTGAGTAAGTGCCCGCAGGAGTCTGTAGGAATCCGTGGGATTCTCTAAGGTTCTGGAGGGTTCTGCAGGGTTCTGTAGGGGCCCGTAGAGTTCCGTAGTGGCTGGTAAAGTTCCCTAGGGCCCTGTACCGTTCCGTAACTGCCTGCAAGGGTCTTTAGGCTTCCGTAGGGGCTGGTAGGGTTCCATAAAGTTCCGTGGGTTCCTGCAGAGTTCTGCAAGTGCCCGCAAGGGCCTGTAGGGGCCCACAGTGTTTCTGTCAGGTTCCGTAGAGTTCCGTAGGGGCCATATTTTTCTGTAGTGGCTGGTAGTATTCTGTAGGGGTCTGTAGGGTTCCGTAGGCACCTGCAGTGTTCTGTAGGAGCCCATAGGGTTTTAGTGAGGTTCCGTTGTGTTGCTAAGGGTCTTGTAGAGTGCTGTCGGGTCCTGGAGTATTCTGTAGGGTTCCAGAGGGCCTCGTAGGGTTCCATCGAAATCTATAGGGTTCCCTAGGGGCCCATAGAGTCCCGTAGATTTCCGTAGGGACCTGTAGGGTTGTGTAAGTGCCCGCAGAAGTCTGTAGGAGTCTGTGGGATTCTGTAAGGTTCCGGAGGGTTCTGCAGGGTTCCGTAGGGACCCGTAGAGTTCCGTAGTGGCTGGTAAAGTTCCCTAGGGCCCTGTACCGTTCCGTAACTGCCTGCAAGGGTCTTTAGGCTTCCGTAGGGGCTGGTAGGGTTCCATAAAGTTCCGTGGGTTCCTGCAGAGTTCTGCAAGTGCCCGCAAGGGCCTGTAGGGGCCCACAGTGTTTCTGCCAGGTTCCGTAGAGTTCCGTAGGGGCCATATTTTTCTGTAGTGGCTGGTAGTATTCCGTAGGGGTCTGTAGGTTTCCGTAGGCACCTACAGTGTTCTGTAGGACCCATAGGGTTTTAGTGATGTTCCGTTGTGTTGCTAAGGGTCTTGTAGAGTGCTGTCGGGTCCTGGAGTATTCTGTAGGGTTCCAGAGGGGCTGGTAGGGTTCCGTCGAAATCTGTAGGGTTCCCTAGGGGCCCATAGAGTCCCGTAGATTTCCGCAGGGACCTGTAGGGTTGTGTAAGTGCTCGCAGGGTTTGGTAGGAGCTTGTAGGGTTCCATAAGTTTCCGGAGGGTTGTGTAGGGTTCCGTAGGGGCTGTGGTGTTCCCTAAGGGCCTGTAGAGTCTCGTACGGTTCCGTAGGGGCCTGTGGTGTTCCCAAGGGGCCTGTAGAGTCTCGTACAGTTCCGTAGGGTCCTGTAGGTTTCCATAAGCGCCCGCAGAGGTCTGAAGGGGCCCGTACTGTGCCGTAAGGATCCATAGGGTTCCGTAGAGCTTCGTAGGTTCCCTAGAGGCCTCTGTAGTACCGCAGGAGCCAGTAGTGTTCCGTAGGGTCCTCTAGGGTTGAGTAAGTGCCCGCAGGAGTCTGTAGGAATCCGTGGGATTCTGTAAGGTTCTGGAGGGTTCTGCAGGGTTCCGTAGGGGCCCGTAGAGTTCCATAGTGGCTGGTAAAGTTCCCTAGGGCCCTGTACCGTTCCGTAACTGCCTGCAAGGGTCTTTAGGCTTCCGTAGGGGCTGGTAGGGTTTCATAAAGTTCCGTGGGTTCCTGCAGAGTTCTGCAAGTGCCCGCAAGGGCCTGTAGGGGCCCACAGTGTTTCTGCCAGGTTCCGTAGAGTTCCGTAGGGGCCATATTTTTCTGTAGTGGCTGGTAGTATTCCGTAGGGGTCTGTAGGGTTCCGTAGGCGCCTGCAGTGTTCTGTAGGAGCCCATAGGGTTTTAGTGAGGTTCCGTTGTGTTGCTAAGGGTCTTGTAGAGTGCTGTCGGGTCCTGGAGTATTCTGTAGGGTTCCAGAGGGCCTCGTAGGGTTCCATCGAAATCTATAGGGTTCCCTAGGGGCCCATAGAGTCCCGTAGATTTCCGTAGGGACCTGTAGGGTTGTGTAAGTGCCCGCAGAAGTCTGTAGGAGTCTGTGGGATTCTGTAAGGTTCCGGAGGGTTCTGCAGGGTTCCGTAGGGGCCCGTAGAGTTCCGTAGTGGCTGGTAAAGTTCCGTAGGGCCCTGTGGGGTTCTGTATGGACCTGTAGGGTTCCGTAGGGGCCTGCAGGGTTCCGTAAGTGCCCGCAGGTGTCTGTAGGGTTCCGTAGGGGTCTGTAGGGTTCCGTAGGCACCTGCAGTGTTCTGTAGGAGCCCATAGGGTTTTAGTGAGGTTCCGTTGTGTTACTAAGGGTCTTGTAGAGTGCTGTCGGGTCCTGGAGTATTCTGTAGGGTTCCAGAGGGCCTCGTAGGGTTCCATCGAAATCTATAGGGTTCCCTAGGGGCCCATAGAGTCCCGTAGATTTCCGTAGGGACCTGTAGGGTTGTGTAAGTGCCCGCAGAAGTCGGTAGGAGTCTGTGGGATTCTGTAAGGTTCCGGAGGGTTCTGCAGGGTTCTGTAGGGACCCGTAGAGTTCCGTAGTGGCTGGTAAAGTTCCGTAGGGCCCTGTGGGGTTCTGTATGGACCTGTAGGGTTCCGTAGGGGCCTGCAGGGTTCCGTAAGTGCCCGCAGGTGTCTGTAGGGTTCCGTAGGGGTCTGTAGGGTTCCATAGGCACCTGCAGTGTTCTGTAGGAGCCCATAGGGTTTTAGTGAGGTTCCGTTGTGTTGCTAAGGGTCTTGTAGAGTGCTGTCGGGTCCTGGAGTATTCTGTAGGGTTCCAGAGGGGCTGGTAGGGTTCCGTCGAAATCTGAAGGGTTCCCTAGGGGCCCGTAGAGTCCCGTAGATTTCCGTAGGGGCCTGTAGGGTTGTGTAAGTGCCCGCAGGGGTTGGTAGGAGCTTGTAGGGTGCCATATGTTTCCGGAGGGTTGTGTAGGGTTCCGTAGGGGCCTGTGGTGTTCCCTAGGGGCCTGTAGAGTCTCGTACAGTTCCGTAGGGTCCTGTAGGTTTCCATAAGCGCCCGCAGAGGTCTGAAGGGGCCCGTACTGTGCGGTAAGGATCCATAGAGTTCCGTAGAGCTTCGTAGGTTCCCTAGAGGCCTCTGGAGTACCACAGGAGCCAGTAGTGTTCTGTAGGGGCCCATAGGGTTCCTTCCATAGGAGCTGGCAGTGTTCCGTAGGGTCCTCTAGGGTTGAGTAAGTGCCCGCAGGAGTCTGTAGGAATCCGTGGGATTCTCTAAGGTTCTGGAGGGTTCTGCAGGGTTCTGTAGGGGCCCGTAGAGTTCCGTAGTGGCTGGTAAAGTTCCCTAGGGCCCTGTACCGTTCCGTAACTGCCTGCAAGGGTCTTTAGGCTTCCGTAGGGGCTGGTAGGGTTCCATAAAGTTCCGTGGGTTCCTGCAGAGTTCTGCAAGTGCCCGCAAGGGCCTGTAGGGGCCCACAGTGTTTCTGCCAGGTTCCGTAGAGTTCCGTAGGGGCCATATTTTTCTGTAGTGGCTGGTAGTATTCCGTAGGGGTCTGTAGGTTTCCGTAGGCACCTACAGTGTTCTGTAGGACCCATAGGGTTTTAGTGAGGTTCCGTTGTGTTGCTAAGGGTCTTGTAGAGTGCTGTCGGGTCCTGGAGTATTCTGTAGGGTTCCAGAGGGCCTCGTAGGGTTCCGTCGAAATCTGTAGGGTTCCCTAGGGGCCCATAGAGTCCCGTAGATTTCCGTAGGGACCTGTAGGGTTGTGTAAGTGCTCGCAGGGTTTGGTAGGAGCTTGTAGGGTTCCATAAGTTTCCAGAGGGTTGTGTAGGGTTCCGTAGGGGCTGTGGTGTTCCCTAAGGGCCTGTAGAGTCTCGTACGGTTCCGTAGGGGCCTGTGGTGTTCCCAAGGGGCCTGTAGAGTCTCGTACAGTTCCGTAGGGTCCTGTAGGTTTCCATAAGCGCCCGCAGAGGTCTGAAGGGGCCCGTACTGTTCCGTAAGGATCCATAGGGCTCCGTAGAGCTTCGTAGGTTCCCTAGAGGCCTGTGGAGTACCGCAGGAGCCAGTAGTGTTCTGTAGGGTCCCGTAGGGTTCCTTCCATAGGGGCTGGCAGTGTTCCGTAGGGGCCTGTAGGGTTGTTTAAGTGCCGCAGAAGTCTGTAGGAGTCTGTGGGATTCTGTAAGGTTCTGGAGGGTTCTGCAGGGTTCCGTAGGGACCCGTAGAGTTCCGTAGTGGCTGGTAAAGTTCCGTAGGGCCCTGTGGGGTTCTGTATGGACCTGTAGGGTTCCTTAGGGGCCTGCAGTGTTCTGTACGTGCCCGTAGGTGTCTGTACGGATCTGTAGGGTTCCGTAGGCACCTGCAGTGTTCTGTAGGAGCCCATAGGGTTTTAGTGAGGTTCCGTTGTGTTGCTAAGGGTCTTGTAGAGTGCTGTCGGGTCCTGGAGTATTCTGTAGGGTTCCAGAGGGCCTCGTAGGATTCCATTGAAATCTATAGGGTTCCCTAGGGGCCCGTAGAGTCCCGTAGATTTCCGTAGGGGCCTGTAGGGTTGTGTAAGTGCCCGCAGGGGTTGGTAGGAGCTTGTAGGGTGCCATATGTTTCCGGAGGGTTGTGTAGGGTTCCGTAGGGGCCTGTGGTGTTCCCTAGGGGCCTGTAGAGTCTCGTACAGTTCCGTAGGGTCCTGTAGGTTTCCATAAGCGCCCGCAGAGGTCTGAAGGGGCCCGTACTGTTCCGTAAGGATCCATAGGGTTCCGTAGAGCTTCGTAGGTTCCCTAGAGGCCTCTGGAGTACCGCAGGAGCCAGTAGTGTTCCGTAGGGTCCTCTAGGGTTGAGTAAGTGCCCGCAGGAGTCTGTAGGAATCCGTGGGATTCTGTAAGGTTCTGGAGGGTTCTGCAGGGTTCCGTAGGGGCCCGTAGAGTTCCATAGTGGCTGGTAAAGTTCCCTAGGGCCCTGTACCGTTCCGTAACTGCCTGCAAGGGTCTTTAGGCTTCCGTAGGGGCTGGTAGAGTTCCATAAAGTTCCGTGGGTTCCTGCAGAGTTCTGCAAGTGCCCGCAAGGGCCTGTAGGGGCCCACAGTGTTTCTGTCAGGTTCCGTAGAGTTCCGTAGGGGCCATATTTTTCTCTAGTGGCTGGTAGTATTCTGTAGGGGTCTGTAGGGTTCCGTAGGCGCCTGCAGTGTTCTGTAGGAGCCCATAGGGTTTTAGTTAGGTTCCGTTGTGTTGCTAAGGGTCTTGTAGAGTGCTGTCGGGTCCTGGAGTATTCTGTAGGGTTCCAGAGGGTCTCGTAGGGTTCCATCGAAATCTATAGGGTTCCCTAGGGGCCCATAGAGTCCCGTAGATTTCCGTAGGGATCTGTAGGGTTTTGTAAGTGCCCGCAGAAGTCTGTAGGAGTCTGTGGGATTCTGTAAGGTTCCGGAGGGTTCTGCAGGGTTCCGTAGGGACCCGTAGAGTTCCGTAGTGGCTGGTAAAGTTCCCTAGGGCCCTGTACCGTTCCGTAACTGCCTGCAAGGGTCTTTAGGCTTCCGTAGGGGCTGGTAGGGTTCCATAAAGTTCCGTGGGTTCCTGCAGAGTTCTGCAAGTGCCCGCAAGGGCCTGTAGGGGCCCACAGTGTTTCTGCCAGGTTCCGTAGAGTTCCGTAGGGGCCATATTTTTCTGTAGTGGCTGGTAGTATTCCGTAGGGGTCTGTAGGTTTCCGTAGGCACCTACAGTGTTCTGTAGGACCCATAGGGTTTTAGTGATGTTCCGTTGTGTTGCTAAGGGTCTTGTAGAGTGCTGTCGGGTCCTGGAGTATTCTGTAGGGTTCCAGAGGGGCTGGTAGGGTTCCGTCGAAATCTGTAGGGTTCCCTAGGGGCCCATAGAGTCCCGTAGATTTCCGCAGGGACCTGTAGGGTTGTGTAAGTGCTCGCAGGGTTTGGTAGGAGCTTGTAGGGTTCCATAAGTTTCCAGAGGGTTGTGTAGGGTTCCGTAGGGGCTGTGGTGTTCCCTAAGGGCCTGTAGAGTCTCGTACGGTTCCGTAGGGGCCTGTGGTGTTCCCAAGGGGCCTGTAGAGTCTCGTACAGTTCCGTAGGGTCCTGTAGGTTTCCATAAGCGCCCGCAGAGGTCTGAAGGGGCCCGTACTGTGCCGTAAGGATCCATAGGGTTCCGTAGAGCTTCGTAGGTTCCCTAGAGGCCTCTGTAGTACCGCAGGAGCCAGTAGTGTTCCGTAGTGTCCTCTAGGGTTGAGTAAGTGCCCGCAGGAGTCTGTAGGAATCCGTGGGATTCTGTAAGGTTCTGGAGGGTTCTGCAGGGTTCCGTAGGGGCCCGTAGAGTTCCATAGTGGCTGGTAAAGTTCCCTAGGGCCCTGTACCGTTCCGTAACTGCCTGCAAGGGTCTTTAGGCTTCCGTAGGGGCTGGTAGGGTTTCATAAAGTTCCGTGGGTTCCTGCAGAGTTCTGCAAGTGCCCGCAAGGGCCTGTAGGGGCCCACAGTGTTTCTGCCAGGTTCCGTAGAGTTCCGTAGGGGCCATATTTTTCTGTAGTGGCTGGTAGTATTCCGTAGGGGTCTGTAGGGTTCCGTAGGCGCCTGCAGTGTTCTGTAGGAGCCCATAGGGTTTTAGTGAGGTTCCGTTGTGTTGCTAAGGGTCTTGTAGAGTGCTGTCGGGTCCTGGAGTATTCTGTAGGGTTCCAGAGGGCCTCGTAGGGTTCCATCGAAATCTATAGGGTTCCCTAGGGGCCCATAGAGTCCCGTAGATTTCCGTAGGGACCTGTAGGGTTGTGTAAGTGCCCGCAGAAGTCTGTAGGAGTCTGTGGGATTCTGTAAGGTTCCGGAGGGTTCTGCAGGGTTCCGTAGGGACCCGTAGAGTTCCGTAGTGGCTGGTAAAGTTCCGTAGGGCCCTGTGGGGTTCTGTATGGACCTGTAGGGTTCCGTAGGGGCCTGCAGGGTTCCGTAAGTGCCCGCAGGTGTCTGTAGGGTTCCGTAGGGGTCTGTAGGGTTCCGTAGGCACCTGCAGTGTTCTGTAGGAGCCCATAGGGTTTTAGTGAGGTTCCGTTGTGTTGCTAAGGGTCTTGTAGAGTGCTGTCGGGTCCTGGAGTATTCTGTAGGGTTCCAGAGGGCCTCGTAGGGTTCCATCGAAATCTATAGGGTTCCCTAGGGGCCCATAGAGTCCCGTAGATTTCCGTAGGGACCTGTAGGGTTGTGTAAGTGCCCGCAGAAGTCGGTAGGAGTCTGTGGGATTCTGTAAGGTTCCGGAGGGTTCTGCAGGGTTCTGTAGGGACCCGTAGAGTTCCGTAGTGGCTGGTAAAGTTCCGTAGGGCCCTGTGGGGTTCTGTATGGACCTGTAGGGTTCCGTAGAGGTCTGAAGGGGCCCGTACTGTGCGGTAAGGATCCATAGAGTTCCGTAGAGCTTCGTAGGTTCCCTAGAGGCCTCTGGAGTACCACAGGAGCCAGTAGTGTTCTGTAGGGGCCCATAGGGTTCCTTCCATAGGAGCTGGCAGTGTTCCGTAGGGTCCTCTAGGGTTGAGTAAGTGCCCGCAGGAGTCTGTAGGAATCCGTGGGATTCTCTAAGGTTCTGGAGGGTTCTGCAGGGTTCTGTAGGGGCCCGTAGAGTTCCGTAGTGGCTGGTAAAGTTCCCTAGGGCCCTGTACCGTTCCGTAACTGCCTGCAAGGGTCTTTAGGCTTCCGTAGGGGCTGGTAGGGTTCCATAAAGTTCCGTGGGTTCCTGCAGAGTTCTGCAAGTGCCCGCAAGGGCCTGTAGGGGCCCACAGTGTTTCTGCCAGGTTCCGTAGAGTTCCGTAGGGGCCATATTTTTCTGTAGTGGCTGGTAGTATTCCGTAGGGGTCTGTAGGTTTCCGTAGGCACCTACAGTGTTCTGTAGGAGCCCATAGGGTTTTAGTGAGGTTCCGTTGTGTTGCTAAGGGTCTTGTAGAGTGCTGTCGGGTCCTGGAGTATTCTGTAGGGTTCCAGAGGGGCTGGTAGGGTTCCGTCGAAATCTGTAGGGTTCCCTAGGGGCCCATAGAGTCCCGTAGATTTCCGTAGGGACCTGTAGGGTTGTGTAAGTGCTCGCAGGGTTTGGTAGGAGCTTGTAGGGTTCCATAAGTTTCCAGAGGGTTGTGTAGGGTTCCGTAGGGGCTGTGGTGTTCCCTAAGGGCCTGTAGAGTCTCGTACGGTTCCGTAGGGGCCTGTGGTGTTCCCAAGGGGCCTGTAGAGTCTCGTACAGTTCCGTAGGGTCCTGTAGGTTTCCATAAGCGCCCGCAGAGGTCTGAAGGGGCCCGTACTGTTCTGTAAGGATCCATAGGGCTCCGTAGAGCTTCGTAGGTTCCCTAGAGGCCTGTGGAGTACCGCAGGAGCCAGTAGTGTTCTGTAGGGTCCCGTAGGGTTCCTTCCATAGGGGCTGGCAGTGTTCCGTAGGGGCCTGTAGGGTTGTTTAAGTGCCGCAGAAGTCTGTAGGAGTCTGTGGGATTCTGTAAGGTTCTGGAGGGTTCTGCAGGGTTCCGTAGGGACCCGTAGAGTTCCGTAGTGGCTGGTAAAGTTCCGTAGGGCCCTGTGGGGTTCTGTATGGACCTGTAGGGTTCCTTAGGGGCCTGCAGTGTTCTGTACGTGCCCGTAGGTGTCTGTACGGATCTGTAGGGTTCCGTAGGCACCTGCAGTGTTCTGTAGGAGCCCATAGGGTTTTAGTGAGGTTCCGTTGTGTTGCTAAGGGTCTTGTAGAGTGCTGTCGGGTCCTGGAGTATTCTGTAGGGTTCCAGAGGGCCTCGTAGGATTCCATTGAAATCTATAGGGTTCCCTAGGGGCCCGTAGAGTCCCGTAGATTTCCGTAGGGGCCTGTAGGGTTGTGTAAGTGCCCGCAGGGGTTGGTAGGAGCTTGTAGGGTGCCATATGTTTCCGGAGGGTTGTTTAGGGTTCCGTAGGGGCCTGTGGTGTTCCCTAGGGGCCTGTAGAGTCTCGTAGAGTTCCGTAGGGTCCTGTAGGTTTCCATAAGCGCCCGCAGAGGTCTGAAGGGGCCCGTACTGTTCCGTAAGGATCCATAGGGTTCCGTAGAGCTTCGTAGGTTCCCTAGAGGCCTCTGGAGTACCGCAGGAGCCAGTAGTGTTCCGTAGGGTCCTCTAGGGTTGAGTAAGTGCCCGCAGGAGTCTGTAGGAATCCGTGGGATTCTGTAAGGTTCTGGAGGGTTCTGCAGGGTTCCGTAGGGGCCCGTAGAGTTCCATAGTGGCTGGTAAAGTTCCCTAGGGCCCTGTACCGTTCCGTAACTGCCTGCAAGGGTCTTTAGGCTTCCGTAGGGGCTGGTAGAGTTCCATAAAGTTCCGTGGGTTCCTGCAGAGTTCTGCAAGTGCCCGCAAGGGCCTGTAGGGGCCCACAGTGTTTCTGTCAGGTTCCGTAGAGTTCCGTAGGGGCCATATTTTTCTGTAGTGGCTGGTAGTATTCTGTAGGGGTCTGTAGGGTTCCGTAGGCGCCTGCAGTGTTCTGTAGGAGCCCATAGGGTTTTAGTTAGGTTCCGTTGTGTTGCTAAGGGTCTTGTAGAGTGCTGTCGGGTCCTGGAGTATTCTGTAGGGTTCCAGAGGGCCTCGTAGGGTTCCATCGAAATCTATAGGGTTCCCTAGGGGCCCATAGAGTCCCGTAGATTTCTGTAGGGATCTGTAGGGTTTTGTAAGTGCCCGCAGAAGTCTGTAGGAGTCTGTGGGATTCTGTAAGGTTCCGGAGGGTTCTGCAGGGTTCCGTAGGGACCCGTAGAGTTCCGTAGTGGCTGGTAAAGTTCTGTAGGTCCCTGTGGGGTTCTGTATGGACCTGTAGGGTTCCGTAGGGGCCTGCAGGGTTCCGTAAGTGCCCGCAGGTGTCTGTAGGGTTCCGTAGGCACCTGCAGTGTTCTGTAGGAGCCCATAGGGTTTTAGTGAGGTTCCGTTGTGTTGCTAAGGGTCTTGTAGAGTGCTGTCGGGTCCTGGAGTATTCTGTAGGGTTCCAGAGGGGCTGGTAGGGTTCCGTCGAAATCTGAAGGGTTCCCTAGGGGCCCGTAGAGTCCCGTAGATTTCCGTAGGGGCCTGTGGTGTTCCCTAGGGGCCTGTAGAGTCTCGTACAGTTCCGTAGGGTCCTGTAGGTTTCCATAAGCGCCCGCAGAGGTCTGAAGGGGCCCGTACTGTTCCGTAAGGATCCATAGGGTTCCGTAGAGCTTCGTAGGTTCCCTAGAGGCCTCTGGAGTACCGCAGGAGCCAGTAGTGTTCCGTAGGGTCCTCTAGGGTTGAGTAAGTGCCCGCAGGAGTCTGTAGGAATCCGTGGGATTCTGTAAGGTTCTGGAGGGTTCTGCAGGGTTCCGTAGGGGCCCGTAGAGTTCCATAGTGGCTGGTAAAGTTCCCTAGGGCCCTGTACCGTTCCGTAACTGCCTGCAAGGGTCTTTAGGCTTCCGTAGGGGCTGGTAGAGTTCCATAAAGTTCCGTGGGTTCCTGCAGAGTTCTGCAAGTGCCCGCAAGGGCCTGTAGGGGCCCACAGTGTTTCTGTCAGGTTCCGTAGAGTTCCGTAGGGGCCATATTTTTCTCTAGTGGCTGGTAGTATTCTGTAGGGGTCTGTAGGGTTCCGTAGGCGCCTGCAGTGTTCTGTAGG
>NW_027414408.1:0-7570 GCF_964106895.1 Numenius arquata
GGGGCTGGGGGGGATTGTGGGGAGGGAGGGGTAATTAGGGGGGCAGTTGGGGCTTGGGGGGGGATTGTGGGGAGGGAGGGGTAATTAGGGGGTGAGGGGCAGTTGGAGGTATTAGGGGACGGGAGGGTAATTAGGGGGGCAGTTGAGGGGGCTGGGGGGGTAGTTACAGACGGGGGGGCAATTATGAGGCTCAGGGGTGGAGTTAGGGGGCAAAGGAGACAATTAGGGGGCAATTAAGGGTCAGAGGTGGGTAATTGGGGGGGGGGGCATCCATGGGGCTAAGGGGGCACTTACGGGGTGGGAGGGCAGTTGGGGGGGGACAGTTTAGGGGGCAGTGGGGGCAGTTGGGGGTCAGAGGGGCAGTTATGGGGTTCGAGGGGGGCAGTTATGGGGTAGGGTGGGCAGTTGGAGGTCAGAGTGTGGGGCAGCCCTCAGTGCCCCCTTGACCCCCCCGCGCCCCCCAGGCCATGGCGCAGACAGAGGCCCCGCGGTGTCGGCGTGTGGGGATCCTGGGCTACGGCCAGTTGGGTACTGGGGGCACTGGGAGGGACTGGGGGAGACTGGGAGGGGCACTGGAGAGACTGGGAGGGACTGGGAAGGACTGGGAGAGGGAACTGGAGAGACTGGGAGGGACTGGGAAGGACTGGGAGAGGGAACTGGAGGCACTGGGAGGGACTGGGAGGGACTGGGAAGGACTGGGAGAGGGAACTGGAGGCACTGGGAGGGACTGGGAGGGGAACTGGGGGGACTGGGAGGGACTGGGATGGGACTGGGAAGGACTGGGAGAGGGAACTGGAGGCACTGGGAGGGACTGGGAGAGGCTGGGAGGGGCAATGGGGGAGACTGGGAGGGACTGGGGGAGGGAACTGGGGGAATTGAGGGGCTGGGGGGCAATTGGAGGGTACTTGAGGGTAATTAGTGGTGTAATTAGGGACTTGGGGGGGCAACCGGGGTAATTAGGGTAATTGAAGGGATAATTGGAGAGGTAAGGGGGGGCTGTGGGGCAATTGGGGGGTAATTGGGGGCAAATGGGGGGGTAATTGGGGATGTGGGGCAACAGGGGCAATTGGGGGTAATTGGGGGGCAATGGGGGCAACTGGGAAGACACTGGGGGGGTTAATGGGAGGGAATTGGTGGTGACAGGGATGTCCCCCCCCAGGGCAGTTCCTGGGGGACGGGGGGGGGGACACACAGGTGTGTTCCTGGGGACAGGGGGGGTGACAGGACTCTGTGTGTGTCCCCCCCCAGGGCAGTTCCTGGCAGGGGAGCTGCTGGCCCGGGGCCCCCCCCTGGGCTTGACCTTGGCCTTCGTCTGGGCGCGGGACGGGGGGCGGCTGGAGGGGCTGCCCCCCCCCCTGCGCCTGCGGGACCTCAGCCTGCTCCCCCAGACGTGAGTGACACCCCGCTGTCCCCCTGTCACCTCCCCCCGGGTCACCCTCCCCCCTCCCCTAGAGCCCCCAGGGTCCAATGGAACCCCAGGACCCATCGGGGTCCCTCCCGTGTCACCCCCAGGACCCTCATGTCACCCCCAGGGTCCCCTCCCCCCCCCCGTGTCACCTCTGGGACCCCCCCAATGTCACCCCCAGGGCCTCAGTGTCACCCCAGGACCCTGGTGTCACCCCCAGCATCACCTGCCACCCCCCAGGACCCCCCATGTCACCTCTGGGACCCCCCAATGTCACCCCAGGACCCCAGTGTCACCCCCAGCATCACCTACCACCCCAATGTCACCTCTGGGACCCCAGTGTCACCCCCAGGATCCTCTGCCCTCCCCATGTCACCTCTGGGACCCCCAATGTCACCCCCAGGACCCCCAATGTCACCCCCAGCATCACCTGCCACCCCCCATGTCACCCCCAGGACCCCCAATGTCACCCCAGGACCCCAGTGTCACCCCCAGAATCACCCACCACCCCAATGTCACCACCAGGGCCCCAGTGTCACCTCCAGGATCCCCTTCCCCCCCCCATGTCACCTCTGGGACCCCCAATGTCACCCCCAGGGCCCCGGTGTCACCCCCAGCATCACCTGCCACCCCAAAGTCACCCTGGGACCCCTGTGTCACCCCCGTTTCCACCCCCTCCATGCCACCCTGTCACCCTCTGTCACCTCCCCAGACACTCATGTCCCCAAGGTGCCCCCAACACCCCTGGGTCCCACACACCCTGGTGTCACCCCGTGTCCCCAGGGTCCCCCCACACCCTGGTGCCACCCCTTGTCCCCTGGGTCCCCCATGTCTCAGTGTCACTCTGTACCCCAGGGTCCCCAAAATCCCTGTGCCACCCCATGTCCCCAAGGTCCCCAATGCCCTGGTGTCCCCAGGGTCCCCCCATGTCCCAGTGCCACCCCTTGTCCCCTGGGTCCTCCATGTCCTGGTGCCACCCCATGTTCCCAGGGTCCCCCCATGCCCCAGTGTCACCCTGTACCCTAGGGTCCCCAAAATCCCTGTGCCACCCCGTGTCCCCAAGGTCCCCAATGCCCTGGTGCCACCCCTTGTCCCTGGGGTCCCCCATGTCGCGGTGCCACCCCGTGTCCCCAGGGAGGTGGACCTGGTGGTGGAGGTGGCACATCCCTGCGTGGCCCGGGAGCACGGCGAGGACATCCTGGCCCACGCTGACTTCATGGTGGGGACACGGGCTGGGGACAGCGGGGAGGGTGGGGACATGGGGATGGGGTGGTGGGGACAAGGGGAAATTGGGGACAGTGGGGACGGTGGCAGCAGGGATGTGGAGACAGTGGGAAGTCGGGGACACTGGGGAAGTTGGGGACAGTGGGGAGGTTGGGGACAGTTGGGGACAGGAGAGTGGGGACATGGGGACAAGGGGAGGTTGGGAACGTGGGGATGGGGTGGAGGGGACATGGGGAGGTTGGGTTCAGAGGGAATGGCGTCTTGGGGACGATGGGGACACCAGGGACAGCAGGGAGGTTGGGGACAGTGGGGACAGGACAGTGGGGGCAATGGGGACAAGAGGGACGTGGGGGACAGCGGGGATGGGGACATGGGGACAATGGGGACATGGGGGACAGCAGGGATGGGGACATGGGGACAAGGGGGACAAGGGGAGGTTGGGTTCAGAGGGAATGGCGTCTTGGGGACAATGGGGACACCAGGGACAGCAGGGAGGTTGGGGACAGTGGGAACAGGATGTTGGGGACAATGGGGACAAGAGGGACGTGGGGGACAGCAGGGATGGGGACATGGGGACAATGAGGAGGTTGGGGATAGAAGGGATGGGGTGGTGGGGACAAGGGGAAGATGGGGACAGTTGGGGACAGGACAGTGGGGACAATGAGGACAATGAGGAGGTTGGGGACAGAGGGGATGGGGACATGGGGACAATGAGGAGGTTGGGGACAGGACAATGGGGACAAGAGGGACGTGGGGGACAGTGGGGATGGGGACATGGGGACAAGGGGGACAACAGGGAGGTTGGGGACAGAGGGGATGGGGACATGGGGGTGGTGGAGAGGTTGGGGACAGTTGGGGACGGGACAGTGGGGGCAATGGGGACAAGAGGGACGTGGGGGACAGCGGGGATGGGGACATGGGGACATGGGGACAAGGGGGACATGGGGGACAGCAGGGATGGGGACATGGGGACAATGAGGAGGTTGGGGATAGAAGGGATGGGGTGGTGGGGACATGGGGACAAGGGGAAGATGGGGACAGTTGGGGACAGGACAGTGGGGACAATGGGGACAATGGGGATGTGGGGGACAGCGGGGATGGGGACAATGAGGAGGTTGGGGACAAAGGGGTTGGGATGTTGGGGACAGTGAGGATGGGGTTGTGGGACAGTGGGGATGTGGGGAACAGTTGGGGACAGGACATTGGGGACAATGGGGACACAAGGGATGTGGGGGACAGCGGGGATGGGGACATGAGGGCAGTGGGGAGGTTGGGGACAGGACAATGGGGACAAGAGGGATGTGGGGGACAGTGGGGATGGGGACATGGGGACAATGAGGAGGTTGGGGACAGTGAGGATGGGGACAAGGGGAGGTTGGGGACAGCTGGGGACAGGACAATGGGGACGATGGGGACAAGAGAGATGTGAGGGACAGTGAGGATGGGGACATGGGGAGGTTGGGGACAGCGGGGACGGTCGGGAGGGGACATGGGGGCTGTGGGGAACGGGCCAGAGGGGAGGTTGGGGACAGTGGGGCAGGGGACGCCGTGCCGGGGGGTGGTGGCCTGAGCCGCTGTCCCCAGCTGGGGTCCCCCACGGCGCTGGCCGACCCTGAGACGGAGCGGCGGCTGCGGGGGGCGGCGGCGCGGGGGGGACACACGCTCTACGTCCCCCGCGGCGCCCTGTGGGGCTGCGAGGACATTCGGCGCATGGACGACGCTGGGACACTGGCCGTGAGCCACCCGCGGGGACACCCCGGGACACCGGGGGAAAGGGGACACCATGGGGCTTGGGGTGCCGTGGGGCTAGGATCACCAGGGGGTTGGGGGCACCAGGGACATGGGGACACTGGGGGAAAGGGGACACCATGGGGCTTGGGGAGCCGTAGGGCTGGGATCACCAGGGGGTTGGGGACACCAAGGGGTGGGACACTGTGGGGTTGGGGACACCATGGGGCTTGGAGTGCCATGGGGCTGGGATCACCAGGGCATTGGGGACACCAAGGGGTGGGACACTGTGGGGCTGGGGACACCATGGGGCTTGGAGTGCCATGGGGCTGGGATCACCAGGGCATTGGGGACACCAAGGGGTGGGACACTGTGGGGTTGGGGACACCATGGGGCTTGGAGTGCCATGGGGCTGGGATCACCAGGGCATTGGGGACACCAAGGGGTGGGACACTGTGGGGTTGGGGACACCATGGGGCTTGGAGTGCCATGGGGCTGGGATCACCAGGGCGTTGGGGACACCAAGGGGTGGGACACTCTGGGGTTGGGAACATTGCAGGGTTGGAGACACCATGGGGCTTTGAATGTCATGGGGTTGGGGACACCAAGGGGTGGGACACTGTTGGGTTGAGGACATCATGGGGGTTTGGGTGCCATGGGGTTGGGGTCACCGTGGCATTGGGGACACCGTGAGGTTGAAATGCCATAGAGCCGGGGACACCATGGAGTGGGATGCTCTGGGGTTGGGGACACCATGGGCTTGGGGACACCAAGGAGTTGGACACCGTGGGGTTGGAGACAGTGTCTGAGGTTGTGGCTGCCATCCAAGGTTGGGGACAACATCAGAGGTTGGGGACAGAGCTCGGGCTTGGGGACTACATCTGGGGTTGGGGACAGTACCTGGCTCAGTGACATCAGGCTTTGGGGACAGTGTCCAAGGTTGGAGACCACATCAGAGGTTGAGGACAGTGCATGGGCTTGGTGACAACATCAGGCTTTGGGGACCATGCTGGGGTTTGGGGACAGTATCTGGCCTTGGTGACCACATCTGGATTTGGGGACAGTGTCCAGGGTTGGGGACAGTGTCCAATGGTGGGGACCACATTGGAGGCTGGGGACCATGTCTGGGTTTGGGGACATCAGCCAAGGTTGGGGACCACACTGGGGTTTAGGGACAGTGCCCGAGGCTGGTGACCACCTCTGGGTTTGGGGACAGCGTCTGAGGTTGGGGACAATGCCCAAGGTTGGGGAACACCTTTGGGTTTGGGGACAGTTCCTGACCTTGGGGTGACATCATCACCACCCCCCCACCACCCCCAAGTCTCTGAAGGTGACGATGACGAAGGCCCCCCAGAGCTTCCGCCTGGAGGGGTGGCTACGGGAACGGCTGGTGGCGGCGGTGGCCGGGGGTGGCCGCGCCGTCCTCTACGAGGGTCCCCTGCGTCCCCTCTGTCCCCTGGCCCCCAACAACGTCAACACCATGGCGGCCGCCGCGGTGGCCGCCCCCAGCCTGGGCTTCGACGGCGTCTGCGCCTGCTTGGTGGCCGACCCCAGGTGGGTGACGTGCCACCACCCCCACCCCCCCACCTCGGTGTCCCCCCAGGGTGTCCCCACCACCCCGCGGTGTCCCCGCAGCGTCCCCGACTGGCACATCGTGGAGGTGGAGGTGACCAGCCTGGAGGAGGAGGGACGGGCGCTGAGTGTCACCAGCACCCGCCGCAACCCGGCCCCCCGGGGGGCTGTCACCGGCAGGGCCACCCGCCATGCCTTCTGGAGCAGCCTGCGGGGTGGGGACACGGGCCATCCCCCCCCCCTTACTGTCACCAACTGTCCCCTCCTGGCCCCCATTGCCCCCCCCCTCTCTGCATCACCCCAGACCCCCCCGTCCCCCGAGGGAACTCCATGTCCCCAGGGTCCTACCTGTCCCCATGTCCCCAATGTCCTGTTCCCTCCACACGGCCCCATGTCCCCAATGTCCTCCCTGTCCCCCCATATGTCCCCAATATCCTGTCCCCTCCATATGTCCCCAATGTCCTCTGTCCCCCCATATGTCCCCAATGTCCCCCAGTATGTCCTCAATGTCCTCCCAGTCCCCAATGCCCTCTGTCCCCTCCATATGTCCCCACATCCCCAGTGTCCTCCCTGGCCCCCCATATGTCCCCGTGTCCCCAATGTCCTCTGTCCCCCCCATATGTCCCCATGTCCCCCAGTGTCCTCCATGTCCCCACTGTCCTGTGTCCCCCCAGTATGTCCCCATGTCCCCTCCATATGGCCCCTCACATGGCCCCATGTCCCCTGTCCCATATATGTCCTCCCTGTCCCCAATGTCCCCTCCATATGTCCCCATGTCCCCAGTGTCCTCCTTGTCCCCCCCATACGGCCCCATGTCCCTGATATGTCCCCATGTCCCCAATGTCCTGTCCCCCCCCATATGTCCCCATGCCCCCCAATGCGTCCCCAGTGTCCCCCATATGTCCCCATGCCCCCCAATGCGTCCCCAGTGTCCCCCATATGTCTCCATGTCCCCAATATGTCCCCCTGTCCCCCAATGTCCTCCCTGTCCCCCCCCATATGGCCCCATGTCCCCCACCTCCAATGTCCTCATGTCCCCCCCGGCCTGTGTCCCCCCCATGTGTCCCCATATCCTTCCATACCCCATGTCCCCGGTGCCACCCACGTCCCCCCACACCATGTCCATGTCCGGGGTCCCCCCATGTCCCCCCCCCACGTCACATGTCCCCACGTCCCCAAGTGCCCCCCATGCCCTCACGCCCCCCCCATGTCCCCATACCCCCCATATCCCCCACGCCCCCCCACGTCCCCAATCCTCCCCATATGTCCCCACGTCCCCCCATGTCCCCAAGTCCTCCCCCCATCCCCCCCTCCCCCCCATGTCCCTTGCCACCCCCATGTCCCCACACCCCCCGCCCCCCTCCCTGCTCACTCCCTCTATCCCCTCTCCCCCCAGCCTGCCACGGACACGGCGGATGCGTCCAGCTCTGCTGAGGCCGCCGGACCCGCCACAGCCCGGGGAGGGGGACACATCCCGGGGTTGGCGGGGGGGGGACAGCGGGGGGGTGACATTAAAGGCGGCGACACCGGCACCGCAGCGGCTGGGCCTCATCATGGCGGCTGTGTGTGTGTGGGGGGTGCGCAATGCATGATGGGAGGAAGGTCAACGGCCACATAGTGGTAGCGTGGCGCAAGGCACCA
>NW_027414409.1:0-14775 GCF_964106895.1 Numenius arquata
TGGAGTATTCTGTAGGGTTCCAGAGGGGCTCGTAGGGTTCCGTCGAAATCTGTAGGCTTCCCTAGGGGCCCGTGGAGTCCCGTAGATTTCCGTAGGGGCCTGTAGGGTTGTGTAAGTGCCTGCAGGGGTTGGTAGGAGCTTGTAGGGTGCCATAAGTTTCCAGAGGGTTGTGTAGGGTTCCGTAGGGGCCTGTGGTGTTCCCTAGGGGCCTGTAGAGTCTCGTAGGGTTCCGTAGGGGCCTGTGGTGTTCCCTAGGGGCCTGTAGAGTCTCGTAGGGTTCCGTAGGGTCCTGTAGGTTTCCATAAGCGCCCGCAGAGGTCTGAAGGGGGCCGTACTGTTCCGTAAGGATCCATAGGGCTCCGTAGAGCTTCGTAGGTTCCCTAGAGGCCTGTAGAGTACCGCAGGAGCCAGTAGTGTTCTGTAGGGGCCCGTAGGGTTCCTTCCATAGGGGCTGGCAGTGTTCCGTAGGGGCCTGTAGGATTGTGTAAGTGCCCGCAGCAGTCTGTAGGAGTCTGTGGGATTCTCTAAGGTTCCGGATTGTTCTGCAGGGTTCCGTAGGGGCCCGTAGAGTTCCGTAGTGGCTGCTAAAGTTCCGTAGGGCCCTGTGGGGTTCTGTATGGACCTGTAGGGTTCCGTAGGGGCCTGCAGGGTTCTGTAAGTGCCCGCAGGTGTCTGTAGGGTTCCGTAGGGGTCTGTAGGGTTCCGTAGGCGCCTGCAGTGTTCTGTAGGAGCCCATAGGGTGTCCGTGAGGTTCCGTTGTGTTGCTAAGGGTCTTGTAGAGTGCTGTCGGGTCCTGGAGTATTCTGTAGGGTTCCAGAGGGGCTCGTAGGGTTCCGTCGAAATCTGTAGGCTTCCCTAGGGGCCCGTGGAGTCCCGTAGATTTCCGTAGGGGCCTGTAGGGTTGTGTAAGTGCCCGCAGGGGTTGGTAGGAGCTTGTAGGGTGCCATAAGTTTCCAGAGGGTTGTGTAGGGTTCCGTAGGGGCCTGTGGTGTTCCCTAGGGGCCTGTAGAGTCTCGTAGGGTTCCGTAGGGGCCTGTGGTGTTCCCTAGGGGCCTGTAGAGTCTCGTAGGGTTCCGTAGGGGCCTGTGGTGTTCCCTAGGGGCCTGTAGAGTCTCGTACAGTTCCGTAGGGTCCTGTAGGTTTCCATAAGCGCCCGCAGAGGTCTGAAGGGGCCCGTACTGTTCCGTAAGGATCCATAGGGCTCCGTAGAGCTTCGTAGGTTCCCTAGAGGCCTCTGGAGTACCGCAGGAGCCAGTAGTGTTCTGTAGGGGCCCGTAGGGTTCCTTCCATAGGGGCTGGCAGCGTTCCGTAGGGGCCTGTAGGATTGTGTAAGTGCCCGCAGCAGTCTGTAGGAGTCTGTGGGATTCTCTAAGGTTCCGGATTGTTCTGCAGGGTTCCGTAGGGGCCCGTAGAGTTCCGTAGTGGCTGGTAAAGTTCCGTAGGGCCCTGTGGGGTTCTGTATGGACCTGTAGGGTTCCGTAGGGGCCTGCAGGGTTCTGTAAGTGCCCGCAGGTGTCTGTAGGGTTCCGTAGGGGTCTGTAGGGTTCCGTAGGCGCCTGCAGTGTTCTGTAGGAGCCCATAGGGTGTCCGTGAGGTTCCGTTGTGTTGCTAAGGGTCTTGTAGAGTGCTGTCGGGTCCTGGAGTATTCTGTAGGGTTCCAGAGGGGCTCGTAGGGTTCCGTCGAAATCTGTAGGCTTCCCTAGGGGCCCGTGGAGTCCCGTAGATTTCCGTAGGGGCCTGTAGGGTTGTGTAAGTGCCCGCAGGGGTTGGTAGGAGCTTGTAGGGTGCCATAAGTTTCCAGAGGGTTGTGTAGGGTTCCGTAGGGGCCTGTGGTGTTCCCTAGGGGCCTGTAGAGTCTCGTAGGGTTCCGTAGGGGCCTGTGGTGTTCCCTAGGGGCCTGTAGAGTCTCGTAGGGTTCCGTAGGGGCCTGTGGTGTTCCCTAGGGGCCTGTAGAGTCTCGTACAGTTCCGTAGGGTCCTGTAGCTTTCCATAAGCGCCCGCAGAGGTCTGAAGGGGCCCGTACTGTTCCGTAAGGATCCATAGGGCTCCGTAGAGCTTCGTAGGTTCCCTAGAGGCCTCTGGAGTACCGCAGGAGCCAGTAGTGTTCTGTAGGGGCCCGTAGGGTTCCTTCCATAGGGGCTGGCAGCGTTCCGTAGGGGCCTGTAGGATTGTATAAGTGCCCGCAGCAGTCTGTAGGAGTCTGTGGGATTCTCTAAGGTTCCGGATTGTTCTGCAGGGTTCCGTAGGGGCCCGTAGAGTTCCGTAGTGGCTGGTAAAGTTCCGTAGGGCCCTGTGGGGTTCTGTATGGACCTGTAGGGTTCCGTAGGGGCCTGCAGGGTTCTGTAAGTGCCCGCAGGTGTCTGTAGGGTTCCGTAGGGGTCTGTAGGGTTCCGTAGGCGCCTGCAGTGTTCTGTAGGAGCCCATAGGGTTTCCGTGAGGTTCCGTTGTGTTGCTAAGGGTCTTGTAGAGTGCTGTCGGGTCCTGGAGTATTCTGTAGGGTTCCAGAGGGGCTCGTAGGGTTCCGTCGAAATCTGTAGGCTTCCCTAGGGGCCCGTGGAGTCCCGTAGATTTCCGTAGGGGCCTGTAGGGTTGTGTAAGTGCCCGCAGGGGTTGGTAGGAGCTTGTAGGGTGCCATAAGTTTCCAGAGGGTTGTGTAGGGTTCCGTAGGGGCCTGTGGTGTTCCCTAGGGGCCTGTAGAGTCTCGTAGGGTTCCGTAGGGGCCTGTGGTGTTCCCTAGGGGCCTGTAGAGTCTCGTAGGGTTCCGTAGGGGCCTGTGGTGTTCCCTAGGGGCCTGTAGAGTCTCGTACAGTTCCGTAGGGTCCTGTAGCTTTCCATAAGCGCCCGCAGAGGTCTGAAGGGGCCCGTACTGTTCCGTAAGGATCCATAGGGCTCCGTAGAGCTTCGTAGGTTCCCTAGAGGCCTCTGGAGTACCGCAGGAGCCAGTAGTGTTCTGTAGGGGCCCGTAGGGTTCCTTCCATAGGGGCTGGCAGCGTTCCGTAGGGGCCTGTAGGATTGTGTAAGTGCCCGCAGCAGTCTGTAGGAGTCTGTGGGATTCTCTAAGGTTCCGGATTGTTCTGCAGGGTTCCGTAGGGGCCCGTAGAGTTCCGTAGTGGCTGGTAAAGTTCCGTAGGGCCCTGTGGGGTTCTGTATGGACCTGTAGGGTTCCGTAGGGGCCTGCAGGGTTCTGTAAGTGCCCGCAGGTGTCTGTAGGGTTCCGTAGGGGTCTGTAGGGTTCCGTAGGCGCCTGCAGTGTTCTGTAGGAGCCCATAGGGTTTCCGTGAGGTTCCGTTGTGTTGCTAAGGGTCTTGTAGAGTGCTGTCGGGTCCTGGAGTATTCTGTAGGGTTCCAGAGGGGCTCGTAGGGTTCCGTCGAAATCTGTAGGCTTCCCTAGGGGCCCGTACAGATTTCCGTAGGGGCCTGTAGGGTTGTGTAAGTGCCTGCAGGGGTTGGTAGGAGCTTGTAGGGTGCCATAAGTTTCCAGAGGGTTGTGTAGGGTTCCGTAGGGGCCTGTGGTGTTCCCTAGGGGCCTGTAGAGTCTCGTAGGGTTCCGTAGGGGCCTGTGGTGTTCCCTAGGGGCCTGTAGAGTCTCGTACAGTTCCGTAGGGTCCTGTAGGTTTCCATAAGCGCCCGCAGAGGTCTGAAGGGGCCCGTACTGTTCCGTAAGGATCCATAGGGCTCCGTAGAGCTTCGTAGGTTCCCTAGAGGCCTCTGGAGTACCGCAGGAGCCAGTAGTGTTCTGTAGGGGCCCGTAGGGTTCCTTCCATAGGGGCTGGCAGCGTTCCGTAGGGGCCTGTAGGATTGTGTAAGTGCCCGCAGCAGTCTGTAGGAGTCTGTGGGATTCTATAAGGTTCCGGATTGTTCTGCAGGGTTCCGTAGGGGCCCGTAGAGTTCCGTAGTGGCTGGTAAAGTTCCGTAGGGCCCTGTGGGGTTCTGTATGGACCTGTAGGGTTCCGTAGGGGCCTGCAGGGTTCTGTAAGTGCCCGCAGGTGTCTGTAGGGTTCCGTAGGGGTCTGTAGGGTTCCGTAGGCGCCTGCAGTGTTCTGTAGGAGCCCATAGGGTTTCCGTGAGGTTCCGTTGTGTTGCTAAGGGTCTTGTAGAGTGCTGTCGGGTCCTGGAGTATTCTGTAGGGTTCCAGAGGGGCTCGTAGGGTTCCGTCGAAATCTGTAGGCTTCCCTAGGGGCCCGTGGAGTCCCGTAGATTTCCGTAGGGGCCTGTAGGGTTGTGTAAGTGCCTGCAGGGGTTGGTAGGAGCTTGTAGGGTGCCATAAGTTTCCAGAGGGTTGTGTAGGGTTCCGTAGGGGCCTGTGGTGTTCCCTAGGGGCCTGTAGAGTCTCGTAGGGTTCCGTAGGGGCCTGTGGTGTTCCCTAGGGGCCTGTAGAGTCTCGTACAGTTCCGTAGGGTCCTGTAGGTTTCCATAAGCACCCGCAGAGGTCTGAAGGGGCCCGTACTGTTCCGTAAGGATCCATAGGGCTCCGTAGAGCTTCGTAGGTTCCCTAGAGGCCTCTGGAGTACCGCAGGAGCCAGTAGTGTTCTGTAGGGGCCCGTAGGGTTCCTTCCATAGGGGCTGGCAGCGTTCCGTAGGGGCCTGTAGGATTGTGTAAGTGCCCGCAGCAGTCTGTAGGAGTCTGTGGGATTCTCTAAGGTTCCGGATTGTTCTGCAGGGTTCCGTAGGGGCCCGTAGAGTTCCGTAGTGGCTGGTAAAGTTCCGTAGGGCCCTGTGGGGTTCTGTATGGACCTGTAGGGTTCCGTAGGGGCCTGCAGGGTTCTGTAAGTGCCCGCAGGTGTCTGTAGGGTTCCGTAGGGGTCTGTAGGGTTCCGTAGGCGCCTGCAGTGTTCTGTAGGAGCCCATAGGGTTTCCGTGAGGTTCCGTTGTGTTGCTAAGGGTCTTGTAGAGTGCTGTCGGGTCCTGGAGTATTCTGTAGGGTTCCAGAGGGGCTCGTAGGGTTCCGTCGAAATCTGTAGGCTTCCCTAGGGGCCCGTGGAGTCCCGTAGATTTCCGTAGGGGCCTGTAGGGTTGTGTAAGTGCCTGCAGGGGTTGGTAGGAGCTTGTAGGGTGCCATAAGTTTCCAGAGGGTTGTGTAGGGTTCCGTAGGGGCCTGTGGTGTTCCCTAGGGGCCTGTAGAGTCTCGTAGGGTTCCGTAGGGGCCTGTGGTGTTCCCTAGGGGCCTGTAGAGTCTCGTACAGTTCCGTAGGGTCCTGTAGGTTTCCATAAGCGCCCGCAGAGGTCTGAAGGGGCCCGTACTGTTCCGTAAGGATCCATAGGGCTCCGTAGAGCTTCGTAGGTTCCCTAGAGGCCTCTGGAGTACCGCAGGAGCCAGTAGTGTTCTGTAGGGGCCCGTAGGGTTCCTTCCATAGGGGCTGGCAGCGTTCCGTAGGGGCCTGTAGGATTGTGTAAGTGCCCGCAGCAGTCTGTAGGAGTCTGTGGGATTCTCTAAGGTTCCGGATTGTTCTGCAGGGTTCCGTAGGGGCCCGTAGAGTTCCGTAGTGGCTGGTAAAGTTCCGTAGGGCCCTGTGGGGTTCTGTATGGACCTGTAGGGTTCCGTAGGGGCCTGCAGGGTTCTGTAAGTGCCCGCAGGTGTCTGTAGGGTTCCGTAGGGGTCTGTAGGGTTCCGTAGGCGCCTGCAGTGTTCTGTAGGAGCCCATAGGGTTTCCGTGAGGTTCCGTTGTGTTGTTAAGGGTCTTGTAGAGTGCTGTCGGGTCCTGGAGTATTCTGTAGGGTTCCAGAGGGGCTCGTAGGGTTCTGTCGAAATCTGTAGGCTTCCCTAGGGGCCCGTACAGATTTCCGTAGGGGCCTGTAGGGTTGTGTAAGTGCCTGCAGGGGTTGGTAGGAGCTTGTAGGGTGCCATAAGTTTCCAGAGGGTTGTGTAGGGTTCCGTAGGGGCCTGTGGTGTTCCCTAGGGGCCTGTAGAGTCTCGTACAGTTCCGTAGGGGCCTGTGGTGTTCCCTAGGGGCCTGTAGAGTCTCGTACAGTTCCGTAGGGTCCTGTAGGTTTCCATAAGCGCCCGCAGAGGTCTGAAGGGGGCCGTACTGTTCCGTAAGGATCCATAGGGCTCCGTAGAGCTTCGTAGGTTCCCTAGAGGCCTCTGGAGTACCGCAGGAGCCAGTAGTGTTCTGTAGGGGCCCGTAGGGTTCCTTCCATAGGGGCTGGCAGTGTTCCGTAGGGGCCTGTAGGATTGTGTAAGTGCCCGCAGCAGTCTGTAGGAGTCTGTGGGATTCTCTAAGGTTCCGGATTGTTCTGCAGGGTTCCGTAGGGGCCCGTAGAGTTCCGTAGTGGCTGCTAAAGTTCCGTAGGGCCCTGTGGGGTTCTGTATGGACCTGTAGGGTTCCGTAGGGGCCTGCAGGGTTCTGTAAGTGCCCGCAGGTGTCTGTAGGGGTCTGTAGGGTTCCGTAGGCGCCTGCAGTGTTCTGTAGGAGCCCATAGGGTGTCCGTGAGGTTCCGTTGTGTTGCTAAGGGTCTTGTAGAGTGCTGTCGGGTCCTGGAGTATTCTGTAGGGTTCCAGAGGGGCTCGTAGGGTTCTGTCGAAATCTGTAGGCTTCCCTAGGGGCCCGTGGAGTCCCGTAGATTTCCGTAGGGGCCTGTAGGGTTGTGTAAGTGCCTGCAGGGGTTGGTAGGAGCTTGTAGGGTGCCATAAGTTTCCAGAGGGTTGTGTAGGGTTCCGTAGGGGCCTGTGGTGTTCCCTAGGGGCCTGTAGAGTCTCGTAGGGTTCCGTAGGGGCCTGTGGTGTTCCCTAGGGGCCTGTAGAGTCTCGTAGGGTTCCGTAGGGTCCTGTAGGTTTCCATAAGCGCCCGCAGAGGTCTGAAGGGGCCCGTACTGTTCCGTAAGGATCCATAGGGCTCCGTAGAGCTTCGTAGGTTCCCTAGAGGCCTCTGGAGTACCGCAGGAGCCAGTAGTGTTCTGTAGGGGCCCGTAGGGTTCCTTCCATAGGGGCTGGCAGCGTTCCGTAGGGGCCTGTAGGATTGTGTAAGTGCCCGCAGCAGTCTGTAGGAGTCTGTGGGATTCTCTAAGGTTCCGGATTGTTCTGCAGGGTTCCGTAGGGGCCCGTAGAGTTCCGTAGTGGCTGGTAAAGTTCCGTAGGGCCCTGTGGGGTTCTGTATGGACCTGTAGGGTTCCGTAGGGGCCTGCAGGGTTCTGTAAGTGCCCGCAGGTGTCTGTAGGGTTCCGTAGGGGTCTGTAGGGTTCCGTAGGCGCCTGCAGTGTTCTGTAGGAGCCCATAGGGTTTCCGTGAGGTTCCGTTGTGTTGTTAAGGGTCTTGTAGAGTGCTGTCGGGTCCTGGAGTATTCTGTAGGGTTCCAGAGGGGCTCGTAGGGTTCTGTCGAAATCTGTAGGCTTCCCTAGGGGCCCGTACAGATTTCCGTAGGGGCCTGTAGGGTTGTGTAAGTGCCTGCAGGGGTTGGTAGGAGCTTGTAGGGTGCCATAAGTTTCCAGAGGGTTGTGTAGGGTTCCGTAGGGGCCTGTGGTGTTCCCTAGGGGCCTGTAGAGTCTCGTACAGTTCCGTAGGGGCCTGTGGTGTTCCCTAGGGGCCTGTAGAGTCTCGTACAGTTCCGTAGGGTCCTGTAGGTTTCCATAAGCGCCCGCAGAGGTCTGAAGGGGGCCGTACTGTTCCGTAAGGATCCATAGGGCTCCGTAGAGCTTCGTAGGTTCCCTAGAGGCCTCTGGAGTACCGCAGGAGCCAGTAGTGTTCTGTAGGGGCCCGTAGGGTTCCTTCCATAGGGGCTGGCAGTGTTCCGTAGGGGCCTGTAGGATTGTGTAAGTGCCCGCAGCAGTCTGTAGGAGTCTGTGGGATTCTCTAAGGTTCCGGATTGTTCTGCAGGGTTCCGTAGGGGCCCGTAGAGTTCCGTAGTGGCTGCTAAAGTTCCGTAGGGCCCTGTGGGGTTCTGTATGGACCTGTAGGGTTCCGTAGGGGCCTGCAGGGTTCTGTAAGTGCCCGCAGGTGTCTGTAGGGGTCTGTAGGGTTCCGTAGGCGCCTGCAGTGTTCTGTAGGAGCCCATAGGGTGTCCGTGAGGTTCCGTTGTGTTGCTAAGGGTCTTGTAGAGTGCTGTCGGGTCCTGGAGTATTCTGTAGGGTTCCAGAGGGGCTCGTAGGGTTCTGTCGAAATCTGTAGGCTTCCCTAGGGGCCCGTGGAGTCCCGTAGATTTCCGTAGGGGCCTGTAGGGTTGTGTAAGTGCCTGCAGGGGTTGGTAGGAGCTTGTAGGGTGCCATAAGTTTCCAGAGGGTTGTGTAGGGTTCCGTAGGGGCCTGTGGTGTTCCCTAGGGGCCTGTAGAGTCTCGTAGGGTTCCGTAGGGGCCTGTGGTGTTCCCTAGGGGCCTGTAGAGTCTCGTAGGGTTCCGTAGGGTCCTGTAGGTTTCCATAAGCGCCCGCAGAGGTCTGAAGGGGCCCGTACTGTTCCGTAAGGATCCATAGGGCTCCGTAGAGCTTCGTAGGTTCCCTAGAGGCCTGTAGAGTACCGCAGGAGCCAGTAGTGTTCTGTAGGGGCCCGTAGGGTTCCTTCCATAGGGGCTGGCAGCGTTCCGTAGGGGCCTGTAGGATTGTGTAAGTGCCCGCAGCAGTCTGTAGGAGTCTGTGGGATTCTCTAAGGTTCCGGATTGTTCTGCAGGGTTCCGTAGGGGCCCGTAGAGTTCCGTAGTGGCTGCTAAAGTTCCGTAGGGCCCTGTGGGGTTCTGTATGGACCTGTAGGGTTCCGTAGGGGCCTGCAGGGTTCTGTAAGTGCCCGCAGGTGTCTGTAGGGTTCCGTAGGGGTCTGTAGGGTTCCGTAGGCGCCTGCAGTGTTCTGTAGGAGCCCATAGGGTGTCCGTGAGGTTCCGTTGTGTTGCTAAGGGTCTTGTAGAGTGCTGTCGGGTCCTGGAGTATTCTGTAGGGTTCCAGAGGGGCTCGTAGGGTTCCGTCGAAATCTGTAGGCTTCCCTAGGGGCCCGTGGAGTCCCGTAGATTTCCGTAGGGGCCTGTAGGGTTGTGTAAGTGCCCGCAGGGGTTGGTAGGAGCTTGTAGGGTGCCATAAGTTTCCAGAGGGTTGTGTAGGGTTCCGTAGGGGCCTGTGGTGTTCCCTAGGGGCCTGTAGAGTCTCGTAGGGTTCCGTAGGGGCCTGTGGTGTTCCCTAGGGGCCTGTAGAGTCTCGTAGGGTTCCGTAGGGGCCTGTGGTGTTCCCTAGGGGCCTGTAGAGTCTCGTACAGTTCCGTAGGGTCCTGTAGCTTTCCATAAGCGCCCGCAGAGGTCTGAAGGGGCCCGTACTGTTCCGTAAGGATCCATAGGGCTCCGTAGAGCTTCATAGGTTCCCTAGAGGCCTCTGGAGTACCACAGGAGCCAGTAGTGTTCTGTAGGGGCCCGTAGGGTTCCTTCCATAGGGGCTGGCAGCGTTCCGTAGGGGCCTGTAGGATTGTGTAAGTGCCCGCAGCAGTCTGTAGGAGTCTGTGGGATTCTCTAAGGTTCCGGATTGTTCTGCAGGGTTCCGTAGGGGCCCGTAGAGTTCCGTAGTGGCTGGTAAAGTTCCGTAGGGCCCTGTGGGGTTCTGTATGGACCTGTAGGGTTCCGTAGGGGCCTGCAGGGTTCTGTAAGTGCCCGCAGGTGTCTGTAGGGTTCCGTAGGGGTCTGTAGGGTTCCGTAGGCGCCTGCAGTGTTCTGTAGGAGCCCATAGGGTTTCCGTGAGGTTCCGTTGTGTTGCTAAGGGTCTTGTAGAGTGCTGTCGGGTCCTGGAGTATTCTGTAGGGTTCCAGAGGGGCTCGTAGGGTTCCGTCGAAATCTGTAGGCTTCCCTAGGGGCCCGTACAGATTTCCGTAGGGGCCTGTAGGGTTGTGTAAGTGCCTGCAGGGGTTGGTAGGAGCTTGTAGGGTGCCATAAGTTTCCAGAGGGTTGTGTAGGGTTCCGTAGGGGCCTGTGGTGTTCCCTAGGGGCCTGTAGAGTCTCGTAGGGTTCCGTAGGGGCCTGTGGTGTTCCCTAGGGGCCTGTAGAGTCTCGTACAGTTCCGTAGGGTCCTGTAGGTTTCCATAAGCGCCCGCAGAGGTCTGAAGGGGCCCGTACTGTTCCGTAAGGATCCATAGGGCTCCGTAGAGCTTCGTAGGTTCCCTAGAGGCCTCTGGAGTACCGCAGGAGCCAGTAGTGTTCTGTAGGGGCCCGTAGGGTTCCTTCCATAGGGGCTGGCAGCGTTCCGTAGGGGCCTGTAGGATTGTGTAAGTGCCCGCAGCAGTCTGTAGGAGTCTGTGGGATTCTCTAAGGTTCCGGATTGTTCTGCAGGGTTCCGTAGGGGCCCGTAGAGTTCCGTAGTGGCTGGTAAAGTTCCGTAGGGCCCTGTGGGGTTCTGTATGGACCTGTAGGGTTCCGTAGGGGCCTGCAGGGTTCTGTAAGTGCCCGCAGGTGTCTGTAGGGTTCCGTAGGGGTCTGTAGGGTTCCGTAGGCGCCTGCAGTGTTCTGTAGGAGCCCATAGGGTTTCCGTGAGGTTCCGTTGTGTTGCTAAGGGTCTTGTAGAGTGCTGTCGGGTCCTGGAGTATTCTGTAGGGTTCCAGAGGGGCTCGTAGGGTTCCGTCGAAATCTGTAGGCTTCCCTAGGGGCCCGTGGAGTCCCGTAGATTTCCGTAGGGGCCTGTAGGGTTGTGTAAGTGCCTGCAGGGGTTGGTAGGAGCTTGTAGGGTGCCATAAGTTTCCAGAGGGTTGTGTAGGGTTCCGTAGGGGCCTGTGGTGTTCCCTAGGGGCCTGTAGAGTCTCGTAGGGTTCCGTAGGGGCCTGTGGTGTTCCCTAGGGGCCTGTAGAGTCTCGTAGGGTTCCGTAGGGGCCTGTGGTGTTCCCTAGGGGCCTGTAGAGTCTCGTACAGTTCCGTAGGGTCCTGTAGGTTTCCATAAGCGCCCGCAGAGGTCTGAAGGGGCCCGTACTGTTCCGTAAGGATCCATAGGGCTCCGTAGAGCTTCGTAGGTTCCCTAGAGGCCTGTAGAGTACCGCAGGAGCCAGTAGTGTTCTGTAGGGGCCGTAGGGTTCCTTCCATAGGGGCTGGCAGCGTTCCGTAGGGGCCTGTAGGATTGTGTAAGTGCCCGCAGCAGTCTGTAGGAGTCTGTGGGATTCTCTAAGGTTCCGGATTGTTCTGCAGGGTTCCGTAGGGGCCCGTAGAGTTCCGTAGTGGCTGCTAAAGTTCCGTAGGGCCCTGTGGGGTTCTGTATGGACCTGTAGGGTTCCGTAGGGGCCTGCAGGGTTCTGTAAGTGCCCGCAGGTGTCTGTAGGGTTCCGTAGGGGTCTGTAGGGTTCCGTAGGCGCCTGCAGTGTTCTGTAGGAGCCCATAGGGTTTCCGTGAGGTTCCGTTGTGTTGCTAAGGGTCTTGTAGAGTGCTGTCGGGTCCTGGAGTATTCTGTAGGGTTCCAGAGGGGCTCGTAGGGTTCCGTCGAAATCTGTAGGCTTCCCTAGGGGCCCGTACAGATTTCCGTAGGGGCCTGTAGGGTTGTGTAAGTGCCTGCAGGGGTTGGTAAGAGCTTGTAGGGTGCCATAAGTTTCCAGAGGGTTGTGTAGGGTTCCGTAGGGGCCTGTGGTGTTCCCTAGGGGCCTGTAGAGTCTCGTAGGGTTCCGTAGGGGCCTGTGGTGTTCCCTAGGGGCCTGTAGAGTCTCGTACAGTTCCGTAGGGTCCTGTAGGTTTCCATAAGCGCCCGCAGAGGTCTGAAGGGGCCCGTACTGTTCCGTAAGGATCCATAGGGCTCCGTAGAGCTTCGTAGGTTCCCTAGAGGCCTCTGGAGTACCGCAGGAGCCAGTAGTGTTCTGTAGGGGCCCGTAGGGTTCCTTCCATAGGGGCTGGCAGCGTTCCGTAGGGGCCTGTAGGATTGTGTAAGTGCCCGCAGCAGTCTGTAGGAGTCTGTGGGATTCTATAAGGTTCCGGATTGTTCTGCAGGGTTCCGTAGGGGCCCGTAGAGTTCCGTAGTGGCTGGTAAAGTTCCGTAGGGCCCTGTGGGGTTCTGTATGGACCTGTAGGGTTCCGTAGGGGCCTGCAGGGTTCTGTAAGTGCCCGCAGGTGTCTGTAGGGTTCCGTAGGGGTCTGTAGGGTTCCGTAGGCGCCTGCAGTGTTCTGTAGGAGCCCATAGGGTTTCCGTGAGGTTCCGTTGTGTTGCTAAGGGTCTTGTAGAGTGCTGTCGGGTCCTGGAGTATTCTGTAGGGTTCCAGAGGGGCTCGTAGGGTTCCGTCGAAATCTGTAGGCTTCCCTAGGGGCCCGTGGAGTCCCGTAGATTTCCGTAGGGGCCTGTAGGGTTGTGTAAGTGCCTGCAGGGGTTGGTAGGAGCTTGTAGGGTGCCATAAGTTTCCAGAGGGTTGTGTAGGGTTCCGTAGGGGCCTGTGGTGTTCCCTAGGGGCCTGTAGAGTCTCGTAGGGTTCCGTAGGGGCCTGTGGTGTTCCCTAGGGGCCTGTAGAGTCTCGTACAGTTCCGTAGGGTCCTGTAGGTTTCCATAAGCACCCGCAGAGGTCTGAAGGGGCCCGTACTGTTCCGTAAGGATCCATAGGGCTCCGTAGAGCTTCGTAGGTTCCCTAGAGGCCTCTGGAGTACCGCAGGAGCCAGTAGTGTTCTGTAGGGGCCCGTAGGGTTCCTTCCATAGGGGCTGGCAGCGTTCCGTAGGGGCCTGTAGGATTGTGTAAGTGCCCGCAGCAGTCTGTAGGAGTCTGTGGGATTCTCTAAGGTTCCGGATTGTTCTGCAGGGTTCCGTAGGGGCCCGTAGAGTTCCGTAGTGGCTGGTAAAGTTCCGTAGGGCCCTGTGGGGTTCTGTATGGACCTGTAGGGTTCCGTAG
This sequence comes from Numenius arquata, assembly GCF_964106895.1. Taxonomy (NCBI): domain Eukaryota; kingdom Metazoa; phylum Chordata; class Aves; order Charadriiformes; family Scolopacidae; genus Numenius; species Numenius arquata. The sequence goes on from NW_027414409.1 coordinate 12,738, forward strand.
GGGCCTGCAGGGTTCTGTAAGTGCCCGCAGGTGTCTGTAGGGTTCCGTAGGGGTCTGTAGGGTTCCGTAGGCGCCTGCAGTGTTCTGTAGGAGCCCATAGGGTTTCCGTGAGGTTCCGTTGTGTTGCTAAGGGTCTTGTAGAGTGCTGTCGGGTCCTGGAGTATTCTGTAGGGTTCCAGAGGGGCTCGTAGGGTTCCGTCGAAATCTGTAGGCTTCCCTAGGGGCCCGTACAGATTTCCGTAGGGGCCTGTAGGGTTGTGTAAGTGCCTGCAGGGGTTGGTAGGAGCTTGTAGGGTGCCATAAGTTTCCAGAGGGTTGTGTAGGGTTCCGTAGGGGCCTGTGGTGTTCCCTAGGGGCCTGTAGAGTCTCGTAGGGTTCCGTAGGGGCCTGTGGTGTTCCCTAGGGGCCTGTAGAGTCTCGTACAGTTCCGTAGGGTCCTGTAGGTTTCCATAAGCGCCCGCAGAGGTCTGAAGGGGGCCGTACTGTTCCGTAAGGATCCATAGGGCTCCGTAGAGCTTCGTAGGTTCCCTAGAGGCCTCTGGAGTACCGCAGGAGCCAGTAGTGTTCTGTAGGGGCCCGTAGGGTTCCTTCCATAGGGGCTGGCAGCGTTCCGTAGGGGCCTGTAGGATTGTGTAAGTGCCCGCAGCAGTCTGTAGGAGTCTGTGGGATTCTCTAAGGTTCCGGATTGTTCTGCAGGGTTCCGTAGGGGCCCGTAGAGTTCCGTAGTGGCTGCTAAAGTTCCGTAGGGCCCTGTGGGGTTCTGTATGGACCTGTAGGGTTCCGTAGGGGCCTGCAGGGTTCTGTAAGTGCCCGCAGGTGTCTGTAGGGTTCCGTAGGGGTCTGTAGGGTTCCGTAGGCGCCTGCAGTGTTCTGTAGGAGCCCATAGGGTGTCCGTGAGGTTCCGTTGTGTTGCTAAGGGTCTTGTAGAGTGCTGTCGGGTCCTGGAGTATTCTGTAGGGTTCCAGAGGGGCTCGTAGGGTTCCGTCGAAATCTGTAGGCTTCCCTAGGGGCCCGTGGAGTCCCGTAGATTTCCGTAGGGGCCTGTAGGGTTGTGTAAGTGCCCGCAGGGGTTGGTAGGAGCTTGTAGGGTGCCATAAGTTTCCAGAGGGTTGTGTAGGGTTCCGTAGGGGCCTGTGGTGTTCCCTAGGGGCCTGTAGAGTCTCGTAGGGTTCCGTAGGGGCCTGTGGTGTTCCCTAGGGGCCTGTAGAGTCTCGTACAGTTCCGTAGGGTCCTGTAGGTTTCCATAAGCGCCCGCAGAGGTCTGAAGGGGCCCGTACTGTTCCGTAAGGATCCATAGGGCTCCGTAGAGCTTCGTAGGTTCCCTAGAGGCCTGTAGAGTACCGCAGGAGCCAGTAGTGTTCTGTAGGGGCCCGTAGGGTTCCTTCCATAGGGGCTGGCAGCGTTCCGTAGGGGCCTGTAGGATTGTGTAAGTGCCCGCAGCAGTCTGTAGGAGTCTGTGGGATTCTCTAAGGTTCCGGATTGTTCTGCAGGGTTCCGTAGGGGCCCGTAGAGTTCCGTAGTGGCTGCTAAAGTTCCGTAGGGCCCTGTGGGGTTCTGTATGGACCTGTAGGGTTCCGTAGGGGCCTGCAGGGTTCTGTAAGTGCCCGCAGGTGTCTGTAGGGTTCCGTAGGGGTCTGTAGGGTTCCGTAGGCGCCTGCAGTGTTCTGTAGGAGCCCATAGGGTTTCCGTGAGGTTCCGTTGTGTTGCTAAGGGTCTTGTAGAGTGCTGTCGGGTCCTGGAGTATTCTGTAGGGTTCCAGAGGGGCTCGTAGGGTTCCGTCGAAATCTGTAGGCTTCCCTAGGGGCCCGTACAGATTTCCGTAGGGGCCTGTAGGGTTGTGTAAGTGCCTGCAGGGGTTGGTAAGAGCTTGTAGGGTGCCATAAGTTTCCAGAGGGTTGTGTAGGGTTCCGTAGGGGCCTGTGGTGTTCCCTAGGGGCCTGTAGAGTCTCGTAGGGTTCCGTAGGGGCCTGTGGTGTTCCCTAGGGGCCTGTAGAGTCTCGTACAGTTCCGTAGGGTCCTGTAGGTTTCCATAAGCGCC